>NC_133618.1:659817720-659927720 GCF_048593235.1 Sminthopsis crassicaudata
TCTCTCTCTCTCTCTCTCTCTCTCTCTCTCTCTCTCTCTCTCTCTCTCTCTCTCTCTCTCTCTCTCTCTCTCTCTCTCTCTCTCTCTCTTGTATATATATAGTGACATGGATTTAAATCCTATCTGTTACAAACTGTGTGGCTGTGGGCAAGTCACTTGTCTTCACAAAAAAATCTCCAATGAGTTATTGAGGAGTTTCTGATCAACAGCTCCATACCATCTACATTTAAGAAATCTCAAATCCAGACAAAAATAAACAATGACAAATGTATACACACACAGTGAGTCAGAAGGCTTTAAAGATCTGTTTCTAGGTGAAAGGGTATTTGGGATTGGAGTATATGTGTGTGTATATATTAGATTGTTGTTTTAAACCTAGAATTTATGAGAGCATAATGAGTTTATTGAATGAAGATAAGATTTGGAATTAGGAAATCTGTATTCTAGTCTCAATTCTACCATAAACTGATAGTGGACCTTGGGCAAGCCACTTTGGCTTGTTCAGCCTCAGTTTCTTCATTTATAAAATGGAGATAATAATTTATGTATGACTTACTTTGCATAGTTGTGAGGATCAAATGAGATAATCAGATGTGTAACACTATACAAATGCCAGGGATTATTATTCTCACTTGGCAGGCATAGTGACTGCTCCTGGGAATCCTTAGCTGCCAGGAAGCAGATCAGATCAGGTTGTTTTTGTTTGTCCCCTCCAGCTGACTCCCATCTATCAAAGAGCTTTCTCCAGCTTTGATCGAGTGGAAGTCAATGGCTTTAGGTAAGCAATCATTGTTCTTAACCATGTCTCCTCTTGTTTCTTCTCCCCACCCCACTTTCAGTTCATTAAAAACCTGTAAATTGATGACTCCATTTACTATTCCTATGATTTCATGGACCCAAAGATCTCTATGGCTACCATTCCCCTATATGTGCTGTTTCTTCCATCAGAATGTAAAATAGTTGAGATCATGAGCTATCTTTGCTTTTGAATTTCTGCCCTTAGTATTTAGCACAGTATAGGATATATGAAAAGTGGTTTAATAAATCCTTTTTTACATTCATGCATTCATATTCTATATACAGATAGATAGATATAATTCTGCTTACTGGAAATAATTAAAATAAGATTCCTGTCATCAAATAGTTTAATTTAGTGTGAAAAATAAGACAGTAATACACATAACTATATGGGATGTTCCAAAAGTCAGTGCAGTTTTAGCTTTAATATCTTCTTGCTTCATAGTACTTAGTATTCTTTTTATGCACTGATCATTCTCATTTATGATACAGGGAGTTCCAAAAGTCTTAGTGCAAAGCTTAAAACTGCACAGACTTTTGGCACACCATGTTATTATAAGTTATAATGATTAGTGCACAAAAGGAATAAAAGGTACAATAATGTCAGAGGAGGAAGACATCATTTCCAACTGAGCATATTAAAGAAGGATTCATGGAATAGGACTAGACTCTTAATCCTCTTCCTTCTTTATGTAGTTGTTATTAGTTGTAGCTTAGGGGTAGGAACTAGCTTTGTTCTTAGCCACAGTCCAGGGGAGGGAATCATTTTACAAAATCCCTCCAAGCTCAGAATTTTTCCTCTGCCTCTGTGTCCCTTCCTTCTCTCCTTACCAACCTCTCCTTGCTATACCCAGTAGAAGTAGCTTGGTGTGATGAAATGAAGCTCTGGGTAGAGAAATGTGACCTGGTTGTGAGAGAGAGAGAGAGAGAGAGAGAGAGAGAGAGAGAGAGAGAGAGAGAGAGAGAGAGAGAGAGAGAGAGAGAGAGAGAGAGAGAGAAGAGAGAGAAGAGAGAGAGAGAGAGAGAGAGAGAGAGAGAGAGAGAGAGAGAGAGAGAGAGAGAGAGAGAGAGAGAGAGAGAGAGAGAGAGAGAGAGAGAGAGAGAAGAGGGCAAGAAGAAAAAGGTGGGAAAGAAAGAAGGGGGAGAGAGAGAGAGAGACAGAGAATCAGTAGGATTCTTTGAGTTTAGGACTCCTTGCAGTAAGAGATAAAGAAAGAACTGAGGAAAGAACAAGTTCATTTAAATCAGATTCCCCAGAAGGAAAGGACTGTCTATGACAGTTACATAATCAGCACCTGGGACAGCGCCAAAGCTACCCATGCTCCAAGTCAAGAAGTTTTTACTGAATCCCACCTGTCTCCATACTGACCATGTTTTTGACCTAAACCCTGGAGTAAAGACAAGAGAAGAGGAAGATCCAATGTCAACATAGGGACTAACCAGTCCAAATAGAGTATAAGACATACACAAAACAGTGAGAAACCAATGGAGCATATAGCAGCTGACAGAGAAATCAGTGTGGGCTGGAATAATCAGGGAAGAGTGCTATAGTAGAAAGAACACCTGGTCTGGAGCCAGGAAGACTTATTTCCTAAGCTCAAATCTGCCTTCACACACTTACTAGCTGTGTGATCCTGGACAAGTCACTTAATCTTATTGACCTCAGTTTCCTTATCTGTAACATGAACTGGAGAAGGAAATGCCAAACCACTCCTGGATTTCTGAAAATAGAATGCCGGGGAGCAGCTAGGTGGCGCAGTGGATAGAGCACCAGCCTTAAATTCAGGAGGACACGAGTTCAAATCTGGTCTCAGACGCTTAACACTTCCTAGCTGTGTGACTTAACCCCAGCCTCAGAAAAAAAAAAACAAAACTCCAAATGCAGTCACAGAAAGTCAGACATGACTGAAATGACTGAATAATAGCAACAATCACAAAACTGTGTCTCTTTTGGCATGTCCCATGAATCCTTTTGGAGAAGAGAGAGAGTAGATGTTTCCTTGCAGGGTCATGAGTCATGATGCTAGAATGACAAAACCACAAAATCTCAAAGTGGAAAAGACCTCACAGATTATAGTGCTGGAGAAACTAAGGCAAGACAGAGTTTTGTTTTTTATATTTTAATAGTGGGGAATTTGGGCTAGCCGGTCAAACAGGACTCATATCCAAAAGATGTTCGAATCCCCAGTGGCTGCATGGGATTCTTGTCTCAAAGACTTCAGCAGCAAGTGATTAATTCCAGAGACTTTTATAGGGCTCCAGCTATCAGGGAAACAAAGGCAAAGGGGGAGAACACTGGATGAGTGGACAAGCCATAATTCCAGGAAAGGATCATTACTTAGGCCTAATAGGATGGGGTCAAGATAAGAAGGTGGAGGGCAGGAGCAAGTCTAGGACTGGGATAGCATTTGAGATAAGCCACCTAGAGTTTTATGACTCACTGGAATGTGAGAGTGGCCAAAGCTTCGAGGCCCCAATTCTCTTAGTTTCAATGGGGCAAGGAAGGGGGGTGACCACAATAATTCCACTCAGAGAATAGGAAAACAACTCAGGGAAACTGAGGCACAACAATTCAGGGAAGCTAAGGCATAGCAAAGACACCTGATCGAACACACCATTTACTATAGCATCTGACCCTGGAGCTCATCTAGCTTCTGCTTAATCATCTTCAGTGATGGAAAGCTCATTACCATACATAGCAATCTGTCCCCCGTTAAACAGTTATACTTGTTAGACATTTGTTTTTTAGGTTAATCTGAATTATGCCTCCCTTTAACTTTCAGTCCTTGGTTGCACTTCTCCCTTCTAGAGCTTTTGGAGTCCAGCTCCAGTGAAAACCAAGAGTGTGGATACCTGAGGCCAAGTGGAAGATGTGTTTTGCAGTCTTCATTTTATTAATTTGAGTGCCAGCTTACTATATCTTTTAGGCTAATTGTGATTCAATAGAATTGTAAACAGTTGCTTTATCAATACTAAAATAGATGTTTTATCAATATCAAAGTGTGTGTCCAAACAGAGTAGTAAATAGTAGAAATGACATCTCAAGTGTGTGCTTAATTCATTGCTTAAGGGTAAATAGTATACTTAAAATGCCTTGTTTCTTCTGTATGCATTCTCCATCAAGATTATCCTGATCTTTATCCAGTATGTCTCTACAGTTATTAGGGAGATGGTAAGCCAACATGGCCACGGACCTACTGGCCCTCTACATCTGTTAGAGATAGTGAGTCGGTGTTGACATGGACCCATTGGCCTTCTACATAGATCCACCTAGAGTAAATTCAGAAAAAAAAATTGAAAAGAGCCATAATTCCCCTACCTCCCATATACACCTTCAATTTGCTTCATCATCCTAAATAACTCCATTTTCCTCAATTATTCCTTATATGATACGGTTTCTAGCTTCCTCACCATCCAGATTATAGTTCTCTGGATAGGTGGCAACTTGTCAGGGTTCTTGAAATGTGGTGCCCAGAATGGAACAGATTTAGTGTGATCAGAGGAGCTCTGATTTCCCAGTATGGGATCACCAGGTTACTGGTCTGGGATCCTATAAGCCATTTCAAAATGACACCACTTTCTTAGCTGATATTGAGCTTGTGGCCCATTAAACTTCTCAGATTTTTTTATTGAGCTGTGATTAGACCACACTGCCCCCATCCTACTTGCACATGTGATTTTCTGAACATAAATGTGAGACTTTACATTTATCCTGATTTACTGACTATGCAGAATGACACATTTTTATACATGGCCAATATGAGAATTTGTTTCTCTTGACTGTGCATGTTTTCAGAAGGTATGTCTTTCTATTGAGATATTAGGAAAAGAAATATTTCTTGATAAGCAAACAAACAAAATTCATATTTTATTTCATCTTATGTTTAAATCCAGTGTTCTAACCTGTATGGATAATTTTGGGTTCGTATTCCTTCATCCGTTATGTTAAGAAGCCAAGAAGTTTGCTCTTTGTGCCATCCATTTGTTGCTCCTATACAGTCTTATTCAACTCTTCATGACCCTATTTGGGCTTTTCTTGGCAAAGATACTAGAATGGCTCACCATTTCCTTCTGCAACTCATCTTACAGATGAGGCAACCAAGGCAAATAGTGTCAAGTGACTTGCCCAGGAGAATACAGCTAGTAACTGAGGCCAGATTTGAATTCTGGGAAATAAGTCTTCCTAGATCTAGGCAAGGCACTCTGTGGTATTGATGGGTGTGATAAACTTGACAGCTATGCCTTTATCCAAGTAACTGATAAATATATTGAACCTTTGTCTTTAGACTGGGCTCAGTGGTGGCAAACACAACCATTGTATTTGGAAACAAGACTCGAGCCCCTTCTCCCATGGATATTGTCTGGGTCTTGTACCGGGAAGTGAAGGGAGTGGGGATGATGCTGGGTAACCTCTCTCTAGCTGAGAACAGCATCCAATCTGAAGGTAAGTTCCAAGACTCCTGGTAATAGGGGCACACCTATTTTCATAAGAGCATCAGCAATGTTTCTCCTTCATTCCCATTAGCTTTGTATTCTTTCCAACTCCCATCATGTTCTAATGCAGACAAGGAAAGCCCTGGGCATTTTCCCACATGCTGTCCTCCTTGAACCATTCCAGGCCTGGTATCCTCTCAGCTCTTTTCAGTTGACCCATAGGGGTCCATAAAGAACAATTATCTATGGAGTTTTCTAAAATCTTTTGGATTCTAATAATTCCCCTGGTTTGGAAAATGAGTCCCATAGGGTGACTCTTTTGGGGAAAACTGGATAATTTGGAATTGGTCATCAAATCATTCCCTTCCAGCTCCAAAGGGCGCCTCTGAGATTGGAGTAACAAATTTGAATCCCTTATCTCTGTTTCCTCTGGAAGTTTATAGATTAAGTTTATCCCCTCTCAGCCTTCCTAGACTTTGCTGAATGGGTAAAATTATGTCCAATTTTAGGCTGAAGTTTTTCCATGTATATCTAACCCTCAGGACTATCCTGATGATTCCCAGTGCTGAGAAATAGGGACCAGGATGAAAAAGTATATAGCATATTGGACTAACAAGACCGGAAAAATTTCGATTTATCTGATATAGATTATTGCAAAATTCCAAAAAGTACCGTCTAAAGGAGAGACTAGAAATAGTATTAGCAAGTTAGGTGGTGGTGTGAATTAATCTGGGAAGTATTACTGGAAGAGGGGTTACGAGGAACAAGAAATACAAAACCAAGTTAATATAGATCTACCCACTGAGGTACAAGGCTGAAGGTAATTGAGACAGAGACAGCTTCTATTCCCCCTCCCTGTGGCCTTGATTGTCTCAGGGATCCCAGAGGACTGGTTGTGATAGGTTAGGAGGCTTGAAATTCTTACCTTGTCTCTCTGTTCCCCCTTTCCAATCTGTCTCTGTAGCTTCCACACTAACCACCCTAGCGCCATTAACTGTCCATGTCTCCCTTACCACCATGGAACCCTTTGTGTCCTCACTCCTGAGACCTGGATCTGCCACCTACACTATCCTGGAAGGACAGACCATGGGATCGGTAAGTCTGTTTTTCCTTAAGCCCCTGCATGGTCCACAGAAGTAAAATCACCATGCTGCAGAGCTAGTACTGTGTTTGCTCAGTGGGATCAGAGCCCTGGACTAGTTGTGGTAGGGGGTGAGGGAGAATGGCAGAGAAAAGAACAATCAAAGCTTTTCCTAGGTAAGGAGACATAAACTTCAATCCCATTGAGGAGACAATGTGTGGAGACAGCTTGGTTTTTTTAAAAATTATAACTTTTTATTAACAAGATACCTACATGGGTAATTTTTCAGCATTGATAATTGCAAAACTTTTTGTTCCAATTTTTCCCCTCCTTCCCTCATCCCCTTCCCCAAATGGCAGGTTGAACAATACATGTTAAATATTTTAAAGTATATGTTAAATACAATCTACGTATACATATCCATACAATTATTTTGCTGCACAAAAAGAATCAGACTTTGAAATAATGTAAAATTAACCTGAGAAGGAAATAAAAAATGCATAGCTTCTTGTTTTTTTATGTTATAGCTGTTCTACCTCATTCCCTCACCCCATCCCATTCTGCAGTTGTCTTTATTTGACTGCCCCCCTAAGGGCCTAAACCTTTTCTAACTTTTCCAGAATCAAAGAGTCTTAAAGACTCAGAGGGGACAAAAAAGAGAATTCCTCACATTTGTCTAGCACTTTGTAATCCCCTAAAGTGCTTTTTAAAATAGTCAACATGGCACAATGCATATTTGTTGATCCTCTCCCATATGTTGTATGTGGAAGTTCTCTTGGAAAGCTTGGAAGGAGAGGACAGGGGAACACAGATGAGGATGAGAGAGTATTTGCCCCTAAGAAGCACACAGTTTAGTTGGGAAGACAAGACATGTATTTCATTCATCCATCTATCCATTTGTCCATTCAATAAAGCATTTATGAAGTGCCTACTAAGTACCAATATAAAAAAGGAAATGTCAAATGCAAGGAGAGCTCTGAAGAGGGATTATTGCATTTGCTCCTCACTGCACACCTGTGAGGTAATCAGAGCAATTGGGGAACTGGGGCACAGAAAAATTAAATGAATTGTCCCAAAGCAGTGTGCTAGAGGGAAAAAACCATGGGTTTTGGAGTCGATGAATCTGAGTTCATCTCCTGGTTCTTCCAATTATTAGTTGTGTGTCCTTGGATAAGTTACTTCCTTTTTTCACTTGTACAATGAGAAGGTTGGACTAGCTGAGCTCTGAGATCCCTTCTGGCTCTCAACTCTTTTGACTATAAAATACCAAACTAGGGAACTCAGGTTTGCTCACCCCTAATTTAATGTGATAATCTTGTATCTTGAGTAAAAACCATTCAAAGACAGATACATCACTATCACCACGGCTACCATCATCATCATCATTACAAGAGCCAGCATATACATAGATAGTGTTTTGCGGTTTGGAAAGTGCTTTGTTAAAATTAGTTTATTTAATACTTATAACAACCCTGAGATATAGGTTCTACTATTATTTCTATTTTATAGATTAAAAAAACTGAGGCAGACACATGTTAAATGACTTGCTCAGAAGCCTATAACTAGTAAGTAAGTGTCCAAGGCTAGATTTGAACTCAGATCCTCATAGGAGAATATTACATATTCTGTGATTTGGCAAATGCTCTTGTTATTATTATTATTATTATTAATTATTATTAGCACCATTTAAAAATGTGAAAACTGAGACCCACAATTTCAAAGCTGGTAAATATCAGACCTAAGATTCATCTGACTTCAAGAATACAGATGTTGAACTAAGGAGTACCATAAGCTCTGAGCTTTAGGGCAGAGTTAGAGATCTAGAGAGCAAGTGCCCCAAGTATCCTTGAGTTTAAAAAACTGTCTTTCTCCTCTTTCTTTGGCTCTAGCACTTAGCAAAGTGCTCGGCACATAGTAGGCACTTTAAAAACATTGATTGACTGACTCTAAATGGAGAAGGGCTATTCATTGGCTTTGACCCATCCATAGTGATCCTGTTTATGATTCTCTGCAGGTAACCCCAGTAGTGTTGGGATTCTATGGGATGCATCCCCAGGAGCGGCCTCTGCTTCTCTTCAGGTAGGTATAACCCCCACTTTCCTTAAAACTGACAATTCCTCCCATTTACTGAGTATTTTCATGACTACCAAGAGCCATCTTCACAACAATCCTATAAGGTAGGTGCGCATTTTAGCCCCACTTTTCATATAGGCAAACTGAGGCCCAAAAGAAATGAAATTATTTTTGCTGATTAGTCACAGCATGTGTCAGAACTAGGAAGTAAACACAGAGCTTTCTTATACTCCTTAAGATCAATGTCCTTTCTCCTAATTCACTCTATCTCTTTGCCTTTTCTTTTTAATTACTTACAAGGATTTCTATTACAACTCCAGCTTTTCCTTCATCAGAATCTGTTACCTTGAGGGAGTGTGTGTGTGTGTGTGTGTGTGTGTGTGTGTGTGTGTGTGTGTGTGTGTGTGTTGAGAGTGGTAGTGGTAGTTTTTTAAACCAGAGAAATGTACATTTTTCTGAGATCCTGCCTGGAGTCGATATAAGAAAGCATTTCCTGATCATTGGCCACTGCTGGGGAAATTGCCTCTTTCTCTGGAGGTAGAGGGTTCCTTCCCAGGGGAAGTAAAGAGAGAGTGATCACCTGTTGCCAACATTATTAGGGGGATTTCTTTTGGTGGGGGAGTTTTGGGTTGAGCTAGATGACGTTGAAGGTCCCTCTAGCTCTGAAAATTCTGTGATTTGGCCGACCCTCTTGTCAGGGTGTTATTAACACCATTTTACAAATGGGAAAATTGAGACCCACAGTTTCAAAGGTGGTAAATATCAGACCTCACATTCATCCGACTTCAAGTCCAGAGTTCTTTCCCTGAGCTCTGCCCAACCTCATTGCCTCCCAGTTTTGAACTTCATTTCTAAAATCCTTTGCCCCCCATCCTCTTGTTCTTTTTCTCCACTATCTTCCCCTCACCCTGCAATAATACCTGCTCTCAGATCCATCATTCACACTCAGGTTTTAATGTCTGCGAACAACTTAGCATTTCCCTTCTCAGGAGGTTTTTATTTGAATATCGCAAGCTTTAAGCCAGGGGGAGCCCCGATGAAATTTCCTGTGTGTGTGAGCAGAGCTGAGAGAATACTCATTTTCTGTCCCTGAGATCATGCACTACCTCCCTTGTCCCCCTACATTTACAACCTGTATGGCATTGGGCAAGTCAATTCTTTTCCTCTTTTCTTCAGTATCCTCAATTGTAAAATGAGAGTTCTGTGCTACCTGATCTCTAAGGACCTGTATAGCTTTAAATCTATGATCATCTCAATAGTGCATGGGTTTTTAACCTGGAGCTCATGAACTTGTTTTAAGATTTATTTTTGATAACTTAATTTCAGTATTGTTGGTTTGCTTTGTAATCCTGTTTTATTTTGTACATTTAAAAAATATTATTCTGAAAAGGGTTCATAGATCTTCACCAGACTTCCAGTGGTACAGAGTGATTAAGAACTGATCTTGTCTAATTGTATAAATATGTATGCCTATATTGGATTTACATATATTTTTATCATGTTTAACATATATTGGATTACTTGCTATCTAGGAGAGGGGGTGGGGGGAAGGGAGGGGAAATTGGGACACAAGATTTTGCGAGGATCAATGGTGAAAAATTATCTTTGCATATATTTTAAAAATAAAAAAAATCAATAACAATTAATTAATTAATTAATTGGGAGGAAAAAAGAAAGAACTGATCTTGTCCAAATCCTTCCAGAGGAGGAAACTGAGTTCCAAGAGTCTTCTCTTCTTGATCTTGGCTTGTTAATGGTCACAGTGAGTTAGTGACAGACCCGGAATAAGACAAAGCCGGGTATCCTGGCTTTCCTGCTCTTTCCACCCTCGTATCATCCTACTCAAATGATCAGTGCAGGAGAATTGGTTAAAAGCAAAGAAACCAGGGACTTGGGCTCAAGTGGCCGTTCTGGACTTCCTAGCTGGAGTGTGCTTCATCACGGAGTGATGGAATCCTGGCAGGTCGTGTCACAGATCAGCAATCTTTTATTTTCCAAAGCTGTTTGTCTTTATAATTTTGATGTTATCTTAGAAATTGACAGGAGCTTCACGTGGTTCTGGGAAACCGGCTCTGTGGGAGTTCAGTGGGACTGGAAACGGGGAACTAAGCCTCTGAAAGCTGCCCATCTCCCGAGAATGAGCCCAGTTAGTTTTGAAACCCCCAAGTTTGGACCCTGGTCATTTTGAGGTCAGCACAGAGTTTTTATCACATCAGCCACACACCTGCTCAATTCTTGAATACTCTTCTGCCCTCCCAGCAACGATGACCAGTGGGTTGCGGTCACCATCGTGTACAAGTTCAACGTCCCCGTTCCCGTTGGTCTTCGAGGCCTGGCTGACCGTTTGGCCCGTGAAGTGACAGATACACACATCCAGAAATCTAGCATCTCAGTCAACGGTGAGTCCGTTCTTGATCTGCCAGTTACCTTTCTGCGTAAGGCTGGGAGCACCCTCGTTGGAAGACATTGTTGTGGTATAGCCCAGCAGTCTAGAAGTTGGAAAAATCTTTCTCATTCTGCTCTTGGTTAGTGCCAGTCACTTAAGCTCTCTGATCCTTGATTTTCCTCTTCTGTAGTTATGGGTATGAAAACCTTTCACTTCAGAGGAGAGAATGTAACATCTTTCATTTGAAGTGACCTTCTTTAAATGTTTGACATAATTGTAAATGTATAATCTATATCTGACTGCTTATTGTCTTAAGGAAAAGGGAGAGTAGAGAGGGAGGGATAGAATTTGGTATTTAAAACTTTAAAAAATGTTTTAAAATTTGGTTTCATATGTAATTGGGTAAAAATAAAATATATTTTAAAATTTACTTTTTTTTTTAAAATTGAGCTCCTTTGAGAGAACAACTCTTGTTATACACATGGTATCCAAATTGAGATTGTGGAAATTTGTAAAAATGACAATAATTCTTTATAGTTTTATAGCATTATCCTTTCCACAAAATTTTCATGACCCCATTTTGCTGCAACTAGGGAGGAAAGGTCATGGTTATTTACTCCACAAAGTTGGGCTTAGAAAGTACAATGGGCCCCAAACAGACAAGGATTATCTTGTTCCAAGCTCAGTTCCATTTTTTGGATAAGAGAAGTCAGGGCAGGACATCCTTTCCTGAGCCAGATGGCTTGATTACAAAGGTCACACATCCAGGACTCCCTCCAAGGGGATAATTCCCTCTCCGAGTGATCCCTCATCTATAACTTAGTTTTGGTTCCCCAAAGGAGTGACTACCAGTCAAAGTAACTCTGTGTCATCATATTCTTTAAACAATGGCTCATGAGCTCCCACCAGCGCTTTCCTATTCAACATTCAGCCAACAGACATAATTATCTCAAAACAAAGGCATTTCCTGGGATCACATGTAACCATGAAATCTTTCCCTTATAGATCTGGTGAAATTCATGTAGCTTTAGTGGAAAGACTTGTAATCCTCACCTTAAGTGTCTCCCAATTCTAACCCTAACCCTAAATATCAGTAGGGAAGTTTACCTGTAGGCAGATCAAAGGTCTTTCTTCTTTCTGAGAGTAGATTCTGCCCAGAGGATTACTGAGCCAGGCTCCCTGGAACTGATCTCTGCAGTCTGACCCTGGCTGCCAGGGTTAATTTTTTCTTGAATCTGTGTTGAAACTCTGCTGCCAGGGGTCACTTTTCTTGGAGCTGTCTTCAGTGAGTCTCTGTATTTCCTCTCTCTCTGGATCCGATTCTTGGTGGCTGTATTCTTTCCTATTAAAAGTATGCTATGGAGGGAGAGGAAGAGAAAAACAATTCCTTCCTTTCCCCAACCCCAGGCCCTCTAGTAAAGACATAAACAAAGGAAAAAGGAGAGAGTGATCTCTTTGAAGGTTTTCCCTTCCCAGGGGGCCATCCTCCATGTCTCCAGGGATGTCCAAAGCAGGCAAGCTGGCTTTCTGAAGGCTACAGAGGGCAACCCATCTTCATCTAGCCAATGGGGAGCTACCCTCTAATTAGATCAGGAGAACTTCTCACTCTATAAAGGCAGAACTTGGAAATGTATTTGCTTATTTTCTCTTTTATTCATTTTGAGTGTAAAGTTCTCTGTCCCTCTCCCCCTTTGAGAAGGCACTGATGTAGACTGAACATGGGCAGTCATGCCAGATATCTTTCCCTATTAACCATATTTTGCACTTCATTTAACAAATTAACCCTTCTGTTACCCCCCCCCCCAACACACTTTTTGGATTAAATCAACTGGCCTGGGGGAGGAAGATTAATTGAGGAGGGATTAGCCAACTCTCCATCCTACATTTAAATAATTCTCATTTTTATAATATGTTTAAGTTTTTGAAAGTTTAAGGTTGAAAAAACACTTTCTTCCCAACTCCATGGGGTGAGTTTTGCAAGTACTATTATATCCCCATTTTATAAGTGAGAAAACTGAGGCCTTGAGAGGCTAAGTGACTTACCCATGGTGACACATCGAGTAAATGGGGCAGGATCTGAACCCACACCTCTGGATTCCAAGTGCCACAGCTGTCTAGACACCAAGCCTGGAGGGTCAGGTCTCGGGGGCCACCCCTTGTTTGCCCAAAGGAAGTGCTTGGATGGGATGGGAAATCCTCCGCCTCTTTCCTGGATTTGACTTTCCGCCCCACCCTCTCTGTCAGAGGAGAAGGCAGAGCTGGCGGTATACAGCTTGTGGCTTCGGATCCCCAGCTGGCCGTTCACTGAGGCGCTGAGGGACAAGGCGAGCAGGGACTCCCGGGAGCTCCGGAGGAGGCTGACCCATGGGGTGAGTCTTTGCTGCTAAGGACCAGAAGGGAAGGGGAGGGGGCAAGGGAGGGGCTGGGCTGAGGCTGTGACCCATGAGTGTCTCTCCCGTGTCCCAGCTCACCACCATCCTGAAGCCCACCCGGAATTTTGCAGAAGTCATTGTGGAAGAATTTGTGTGAGTCTCAGCCGCCCCCCCCCTTTTCTTTCCTACTTTTTTTTTTACCCACCCAAGGGAGACCTGGAAGTCTAGTGGCTTGATTGTAAAGGGGATGGTAACTGGGGGGAAGTCTCCATGGACGACCTCCAACCCTGACCTCTGCATGCAAGCTTCTGGATCTCAGAATTCTCTAAGAGGCACGGAGCTTCAGGGATGGACACAGGAGGGGCTTCCTTAACCAGAGGTTAACTGAGCCAAGCTGGCTTAAATTCCCAGCCCCTCCACCATCCCGGACTCCCTTTTTCCTACAGGCCCAGCCCCACGACGGCCAGAGTGAGACCCACCTACTTCAGTGCTGCCCCTTCGGAGGCGGAGGTCCATCAGTGGGTGTCCCAGGGGCTGGGAAGCCTCGAGGATGCTGAAGGCCTGCAAGTGGAGCTGGCTGGTCCGGGCCTGGGTCAGTGCGCCCTCCCTTTCCCCCTCAGCTTCTTCCCTCAGTCTGCATCCCGGCTCTGTTTGCCCAGCTCTTTCTCTCTGTCTTCTCTATCCGTGCATCAGATTGTTTTTGTCTCTTCCATCCTCTGTCCACCAGGAATGTAATCTTGCCTTGGCAGAAGTCACTGAGTTTGACTTTTACCCAAGCAGAACTCTTGTGGTTGCCTGCTGTGACCCTCAGAGATCTGAAGATAACCCGAGGGGCCAGGGTTCTAATAGAGCCCCCACGAGAGTCTCCCCAACATCAATCAACCTTTTTCTAAGAGATATTTATTAGGAAAGTATAACAAGGACAGAAGTACAAAAACATTCCAATAGCACGTTCACTCAGCCCCTGGGGAAAATAGGTTCATAGTTAAAGTGATTGAGCAAAATCATAATATCCTCACGGGGGGGGGGGGGGTCCAGAAGTACCTCAGAGAGTCCCTTTCACTCTCCGAGGCGTCCCCATCCAGTACACTTCCTGTGTGGCTCAGCTGCGGCCGCTCCTTCCAGTTTGAAAGTTCAGTCTATCTAGCAGGTCCAGCCCTGTCTCCTTGGTAGACTTCATGCTCTTATGGCTCCAGGCCATAATTATTACTTATTAATAGGACCCCGATTTCCCAGTCTCACTAAGTGCCCATTGATAGTTCCAGTTTCGGGGCAGCCAGGTGGCGCAGTGGATAGAGCACCGCCCTGGAGTCAGGAGGCCCTGAGTTCAAATCCGGCCTCAGACACTTAACACTTCCTAGCTGTGTGACCCTGGGCAAGTCACTTAACCCCAACTACCTCATGGAAAAAAAGAGACACTGATAGTTCCAGTCTTACTATCACAGTCTGGCCATATCATGAACTGAGAATTCAGATTAATCAATCAGCAAGTATGTCTTAAGCACCTACTATGTGCCAGGGAAGAGAATAAGCATTTATATGCCTCCTACTAAGTGCTTGACATTTAAAAAAATATATGAAGCGGTCTTTGTCCTCAAGGAGCTTACATTTGAGTGGGGAGAGCTTGCTTATATAATATATGTAAATATACACATATTAGGTGTAAATCAGGGAGCAGTGATGCTAGCAGCTAGGAAGTCAGGAGTCGCTGGAGCCAAATTTGAAGAAATGGCAGAAATGAGAAGGGATGGCCAGTCACTACTCATTCATCGAAACGCTCAAGGCTCTCCCCATCACGTTAAGTGCTGAGTCTCCATGCTGGCATTTAAAACCATTCTGCAACCTTTTCTTTTCTTTTCTTTTTCTGTTCCTCTTTTTAAAAAGCTTTTTATTTATAAAACATATGCAGGAATAATTTTTCAACATTGGCCCTTGCATAGCCTTGTGTTTCAGATTTCCCCCCTCTTCCCCACCCCCTCCCCTAGATGGCAAGCAAGTCAATGTGTGTTACACATGTTAAAATATAGGTTAAATCCAATATGTGTAAACATATTTATGTATCTGCAATATTTTCTATCTCAAAACTTCCAACTTCCTCTCTTTTTAAGCACAAAGGCCAGATCTTTTGACCTTCACTTCCATTATTATCCAGGCTGAAAGCCAATTAAGAAAAAATTATTAAGTTCCTACTATGGTAAAAATACTTTACTGCGCCCTGGGGACAGGAAGACGAAAATGAAACAGTCTTTGCCCCCAGAGAATTCCCATTTCACTGCTGTGATGCCATTTGTACAATGGAAAGTAAACTCAAGAGTAATTCGAGGTAGGATGGCTCTGGGATAGTGATGGCGGTGGAGGTAGGAATGAGGAAGGATTTCCTAGAGGAGGCAGTAATGAGGTAGAGAGGCAGGGGATTAAGTACCTGGCTTAAGGAATAGCTAGTAAGCTATTTTACTAGGCTAAAATATAGAGTACAGTACATGAGGGGGAAATGAACTTGTACTAGTAGACTGGGGACAGATTGCAAGCGGGACAGTTTGTATTTTCCCCAGAGGGAATAGAGCCACTGCAGCTTCTTAGGCAAGTATATTTTAAGAGTATTCATTTGGCAGATGTACAAGGGATGATTGGAGAGAAGAAACACTGGAAAGAGGCAGAACAGCTGGGAGGCCATGCAAAAAGAGGTGATGCTTTGGTCTCTTCCAAACCTTCCAAATCCTTCAGCAAACAGGATGTCCCCAGCCGTCAGTGACTGCTCCCTCGGAGAATTCCCACTGCTTGTACAGCATGTGATTCTTACAAAGCTTTCTGTCTCTGTCTCCGTCTTCTCTCCTGAACCAGAATGAGAGGGGAAGGTCCGTCTCTGCTCTCTGTGCCGGTCAGTCAATGCCTTTGTCAGGTGCTTGCACCCTGTGCCAGTCACTGGGCAATGCCCTCCCTAGCCATGCCCTCTTTCTTTCTGTTCCAGACTTGCCAAGTTCTAGACCCTCAACGCAGCCTAAAGTCCCTGGTTATGCCGTGGCCATGATTTCCCTGGGCCTCCTGCTCCTGCTCATCGTCCCTCTGGCTCTCGTCCTGGTGAGTGACCCTCCTTCCTGGGATGGTGAGATCCGGGCAGTCCATTATACCCGTGACCTCCCTGGCCTGAACTCGGGGAACTGAATGGTTTCTGAAACCACGAGTGTGGCCACACTTCTGAAATCTTGGTGTAGAGGAAGAAGCTCTGGATTCAGACAGAATTTTAATTCCCCCACTGGGGTCAGCTTGGACAATTGCCTCAGGTACCTCATCTGTGAAACCCCAGGGTCAGATGGAAGGCCTCTCAGGCCCCTCCCAGCTCTAAATTCAGGCTCGTGATCCAGGAGGCTGGGGAAGGCTGAGGGGGTCAATCCTAGTGGGGAGGGGGGGGACTGAGCTTCTTCGGCAAGGATTCAGCCTCACGCAGTCACACGCTCTCTTCCCAACCCAGGCCTTTAAGACAAATCTCTGCAGCCGAATAGCTGGCCTGTGTGTCCGGAAGCCTCGCTATGGCCGCCAGGTGACTGCGTCCGAGTACACGGTAGGCTGGTGTGCCCCCTCCTCCCTTATGCTAGAGCCACAAGGCAGGGGGCTGGGATGAGCCGTCCACAGTGATTTGTGAGGACTGACCCAGGGTCCCCATCTTGGCCCATATAGTGCTGTCGCCCCCATCAGCCTGGGAATTCCTCAAGGGCAAGGGACCGTCTTTTGCTTTCTTTGTAGCTCTAACATTTAACACAGTGTGTGGCACTCAGTAGGTCCATAATAAGTATTACTGACCCACTGCAGGCTCTTCTGCTAAGTCTTAGTTCCTCCCTTTCCCAAGACTAGGGCCCATTCACACACACACACACACACACACACACACACACACACACACACACACACTCTGTTAATATGAATCAATTATTATTTCTCTACTACTTTAAAGTTCACACTATTTCTCTGTAATGAGAAGATCCAAGTGTAATTAAGTCTCCTTTTATGGGAGGAAGTGAAAGGTCTAGCTCAGGGTCCTAGAGCAGGGATCCCATCCAGATAGCCCGACTTGTCCTCTGCCTCCCGAGGGCTATTTAGAAAAGCTTTGAAAAGTCAGTTTACATTGGAATGTTATTAGCTGACCGCTTAGGGCACCGGCCTTGGAAAGCATCCTCGTTAAAGTGGAGGTTCTGGGAAGAACCAGCCAGAGGGAGAGGCCCCAAGTGGAGGGTACTTCCGGTGTGGGAAGTCTGAACTTCCGGGGTGAGGACATTTCTGTGGCACAGTAGAGAGGGGCCGTCCAGTCAGGAGCACAGCCTGTGAGCAGAAACCCTGGCGGCCCTGCCCCTGCCCCCAGAGTACTCCTTCTGGCCCTCTAAGCTGTCTGACTTGGGCTTCTCCTCCCACCCTCACAGATGCACTCCTATGACCTCAAACACTGAAGCACCTTCAGGAGAAGAGACCACACAGCCTGAGTGACCCCAAGTTCTGACCCTCCAGGCTCCTCTGGGTCACAGTTATTGCCCCAACCCGGAAAATGAATTGGGCTGGAAAGTTAAAGACTGAAGTGTGAGGAAGGTTTTTGTTTCCCCTTCTCTAGTCCCGTCCCATAAAATCATCCCTGAATTTGAGGAGAGGGAATTGGAGATGGGATGTATGGCCAAGGGGATTCTGGGGCCCCTGTCCAGTCAGCATCCAGGACTTTGGACTCATCCCTCCCTATCCCAAATCCAACCCTTCCTCTGCTTGTGCTATAGAGAGCGCGTTTCATAAACCAAGGTGAGAGACCCCAAAGTTTAAGTATTGCCTTTCCCACGTGGTTGGGAAATGGTTGTTTTTCACAAGTCACCTGATATTGTAATCCAGAGAAAAGACCCCAATGAGGGGATAAGGTTTCATGGAAATTTTTTTGGGGGGGATGAGAAGGGCGGGGAAAATCTCCTTTTTGTTATTCCAAGTGACTGAGTAGCATGAAGTTACTTCTATCCCTTCTAAGTTCCCAGGGATTCTCCTTGGGATCAGGGCCCCCATCTCTTCCCCAGACCCATTGCAGTTTACCCTGCCCTGCTCCCTACCATCCATCTGCCCTTTGAGAGAATGCTGTCTTTAATGACCTCCAATCATCCCTGGGTTTCTGTCAGCCTTCACCTAGCCCACAAAGACTAGCGGGAAAAGAACACTGGGATAAAGTTATCAGCAGGTGCTCAGGGGTTGAAACTACTCTCCCCAGAGGTGCAGCTTCAGAGGAAGGGGTGGGAAACAAACCCTCAGAGCACGGAAACAGAGGATGTTGTTGGGGGGATGACCGAGGGTGGAAAGGGAGGTGGACGTTACCTTGTGAAAAGTCTCCAAGGCCAGGCTTGGGTATTTTGACTCACTCCCAGGCCCAATCCCCACAACATCCATATTCTTGTTGCTCTATGCTTGGGGGATAGGGGCTGGCCCACTAAGGGGGAAAGCCTACCCAAGTTGGGTCCCCTCCCACCAGGCCCAACCCTTCTACCCCTTCTCAAAGCTTCCCTGTCCCACTCAGTTATTCCTTATCTATAAAACCGCCACTAACTTCCTTTTGAGGGACATCTTGCAAAAAGGCCAGCCCTACCTTCTAGGATAAGTGAATAAAGCACTTACTGTTTTAGCAACCGTCCGGCCCTGTGCTAAGCACTTGGGCCACAAATTCAAGCAAAGTCATTTTTTAGGGGCTTAAATTCCAACAGGGAAGAGAACATCTAGGGGAGATGGGGAGAGGAAAGGGTGCACACGTGGACTCAAGGAGGCTGGTGAGGAGGAAAAGCCAGATAAAGGTTAAACCAACTTAAAATGGTATCCTGCTGAGAAAGTCACTAGTCAGCAGAGGAAGCCCATAGGGAGGGGTGCCAAGGGGCAGGCAGGGAAAAGGAAGAGGAGAAGTCTAGGGACCAAGTCCAGCTGTGGGTGAGGGATATGGAAGAGACCCCAGAGTGCTAGCTTAACCCCTTATTTCACAAAGGGGGAAAGGCTAGCATTATATGATACAATGGACAGAATGCTGAATTTGGTGATCTGCATTTGGATCCCAGTAGTCACTTTTTCCTGGGAGACCTTAGGAAAGCCGTTTTACCCTCTCAGTTTCCTCTTTTAGTGAAGGTTTCTCTAGATGGTCCCTGAGGGCCTTTTCAACTCTAATAATACTAGATATCAAACTGAAGTCCCAGGGTGGTTCTGGTCATGAAGGGCCCCTAGCTGACCCCCAGGCCCATGCTCTTTGAATACTTAGTGGATGAATGCAATGTGAGGGACAATGGTAACACCCTTCCCCTCCTCCCTATTACCTCAGGAGCCTCAGAGCTCCTACTGGGATTTAGTTGTAGCCACGAGTTAGGCAGGGAGGTTGGGAAAGATTGAGCAGGAGTCAGGGATGAGGTCCTAAGTCTTTTAGCAGAAAGAGGTAACAGTGAAATAGCAGATGAGGAGACTGAACCCTGGGCCAAATGATGGGGAAAAGGAGAAGGTAAATTAAAGAGGAAATGCAGACATTGGCTCAGTTTTTAAAAATTGCTTTTAATTTAAACATCCAAACAGGACATGATTCACAATAATCTTCTTTCTGGAAAAAAATCCCCATGCACACACAAAACCAGCCATGCTCAGATCGGAGCAGAGACACTCAATTGATGGCAAGAGAATAAATGAGATTGTGCAACTCTTCTTGGTCAAGGCAGGAGGAGTTATGCCCATCACTTCCGAGATTGTGGTACAAGAAAGGGGGTCTTTTAGCAGCTGCTTCCACTTTCCTGAGGAGACAGAAGTGAGATCAGAAGGGAAGGCTCCCAAATTAAGGAATTGGACTCATCTTCAACCAGCTAGATACAAGGGGGAAGAAAAAAAGCCTGATGAGGGCAGGGTTTGGAGGGGGAGTGCCCCAGGTCCTTCCTTTTTAATGCATGCTTATTCTGCCGTGGTCCCAAGATCTGCAGAAGAGGGAGGACCCTCGTGGGAGGGTCTGGGCAAGGCTGGACCCTACTTATCCCCTCTTCTCTACCTTTCCATTTCAGAAGAAGTGAGTTTGTCCTAGTCCAATGCCTTATTTTTTAACAGATGGGGAAAGTGAAAACCCAAAGCTCAGATGCTACTCACCCACCTAACCAGTGAGAGACTGGGACATAGATCTGGGGTCAAGACACAACTTTGTCAAAGTCCTACTGATCTCCCTCTACCCCCTTGCCTAGTGGCTGCCAAGCCGCCAAGCTCCCTTAGGTGAATTAGAACCATGTGGAGCCTTCTCTGGGAAGCTCCCGGGCCAAGACTCGCCTCTTCCAATGGGACTTGCGAGTCCAAGCTCTCTCCCCCAGAAACCAGATTCTCAGCCTGTTGGTTCTCCAACTCGATCATCTCTCTCTGCATCTGGTAGTTTGAGAACACACCTTCACAGCAGTAGCTGCATCTCCTGTTCCTCATACACTACAGAAGGGAGAGAGCCAGAGGTAGGTCAGGCGATCTGACCAAGCACGAGCAGACACATAGTTCCTAGAGGCAGATGGACTTCTGACCCAGAAATCCGGAGAATTCCAAGTTCTAGTCTCAGCTCCATTTGTCTGCTTCCCCCTCTTTAGGATCCTATTCTCAGGCAGGCCCGTTACTGGGATGTGCATCGAGGGGGACATATTTCTGGTGTGCAGAGTTCAGGGAGGCAGGGCTCTTTGAGAGAGGTCTCAGGAGGATTAGCTGGGCTAATCCAGAATCTGGGAAGGACCCCAGGTCCCGAATCACAGACGTCCAGTCCCAACACATTCCCAAAGAACAGTCCATTTAATAGCACGGCTACCTAGCCTTCACCTGAAGATCTCCACTGATAAGAGAGCCATTATGTCGCCTGAAGACCAGCCATCCCTCATTTTGGAGGCTCCTCATCTTAGAGGTTGAGAACCCTCAGCCAGAAAGGGGAAGGGATTCCCCTAGGAGACAAGGAATGGGGTCTACTCCCAAGTTTGAGGGGATTTCTCCCCACCCTCCTTACCTGAATTATAAGGAAGGAAGTCACGAAGACAATCAGGATGCATAGGGCAATTGCAGCCAAAATGATGCTGGACATATTCTTGGGTTCAGAAAAGTCCAGGTGTTCTTCTGGAACACAGCCCATACCCCTCATTGTAAGCTAGCCATTCTTTGCCCCTTCCAATCCCTGCTTGGTGGAAGGGAGGGGTAATAATAACAACTAGGTTTCAGAGAGCTCCAGAAGATGGAAGAAATATGAGATTGAGAAAGTTTGTTAGATGAATATTACAGAGGGAAAGCAGAGGAACATGGGGACCAAGAGGGTCAGGGCTGAGCTGGTTTGCAATTAGAAGATGGGGAGGAATAGCAGGAGAAAGGGGTCGTGAAGGAAGGGGAGAACAGAGTAAAAGTAGACCCTAGGAAGGGCAATTTGAGTGTGAGCATCACTGTGGAAGGAATTATATATAAAATTATCTTCTTTCCCAACTCCCCACCGGAACTACTTCAGCTCCTTTTCCCATGGTCACCTTCCCCTGGTTCCCAACCTCAAGGAAGTTTGGACCATCAGAAGGCAGAGAGGACACAGGGGTCTCTGGACAGCTGCAAAGAAAAAGCAGCACGTCCTCCACACAAACATTGGGCTTGGGGCAAAACCTCTTTGTGGCTCTGGCCTTGGATTTCATACTACCCTGTGAAGAGGCAAGGAAGGTCTGAGGTCATTCTGGGGCCTAAATTCCACTCATTCCCCTGCCTGAGCCACATCCAACAAGGTTACCTGCAATCAAGAAGGAGCTGGAGTTCACTTGGAACTGGGAGTCGGCCAGATGGCCATCTGAGGTGACTGCCTTGTGCAGGGTGTGCAGGATGTCTTGGACCTCGGGCGATGGGATCTGGAACAGGAGCTCTCCCACACAGATGAAGGAATCATTCCTAGGAGGGGGTTGTAGATGAGGCTGGTCATCTCTCCCTCCTGCCCTTCCCTCTAGGCTACCTGTCGAAATCTCACCAGACCTACTAGTCCCAGTAGGGGGCTAGTAGGAGTCCTCACTTTTCTGAGTCTCTCTCACCCATCACCCCTCTGCTTTCTATTCCTACAGTACATAGAGACTTCATCTTTCCTATTGGACATTTAGCACTCAACTTCCTAATGCGACTGGAAGGGGTAGGGAGAACCCCATCTTCTCTATTCTGCTGCATCCTTACCAGCAGACGCAGACCTCAAGGCATATGTCTCTCTGTCTGTCTCTCCATTCTAACTAGACCCCAACAGTTCCCCTAGAGAGGGTACTCACAGGCAGTCCTGCATTATCACCTGCAGCAAGCTGCTGTAACTACTCAGAGCCTGTTTCACCTGTGGGAAGGTAGGGGAAAACAACAGGAACAAAAGGGGTAGGTTAGAGAGAGAATGCTTCTCCTCACCAGGGGATGGCTGCAAGCCTCCCATAATGCTACCGATGATGGGGGAAGAGTCAAGAAGTTTCCCCAGGATATAATGAACGGGGTATTATTGCAGTCAGTGAGAGAAAGGCCTTCCCTAAAGAAGGAGGGCTCTTTATAAAATGAACAGATATCTGTAAACAACCAGGAGGTTATTTGCCTTTGAGAGCAGAAAGTTCTCTGGATTTATCCAGAGAGGACAGGGAGCCAAAGGAAGAGGGGTCAAGTTCCTAGGCTGGGACAAAGCAGGTGAGTGTAGAGTCCTTCCCCCCACACCCACCCAGGTGAGCTCACACACCGCATTAGCCAGGTCTTTGAAGAAAGCCAGGTGCTCCGGGTGTCTGGGCTCCAGCAAAAATGTCTCAAACTTCCTGTTGACAATTTGGAAGGTAATGGGCAAGCGCTGCAGATCCAGGTAGTATCCTGGAGGGAACAGATCAAGCACACCCATTAGTAGTGATCCCTGGATCTAGGAGGTCAGACCTCCCCTAGTTAGGGAGAGAGGGTAGAGAAGGAAGGGAAAGAAGGGCACCAACCTTCCACATTGAGTGAACTCAGGTCCACCGACTGGTTGGCCAGATGAATCAGGGCCTCTAGGATACTGGAGATATCTGCCCATATCTCGCTGTGGACAGAGAGCTCGGCCTTAAGGTACAGGTTGCCTTGATTCTCCCTGAGGGAGGAAGATACAAGTCATTAATGGGGCTGGACAGTTGCCTTACTGAACACTCCCGCCAAGAGTTGGCTAAGGGAGAACATCTCACAGTTCCAACCTTAGTCTGCTCTGACCCTCCCATTTCCTTTACGTACTTCCCTAGGATAGCTTGAAACTAATCCATGGTGATAGGAAAGGTCTGGAGACTTTTTCATCAGGTTTTTTCTTTCCCTAGTGAAAGGAAATCTAGGCAGTTTAATGGGGTATCTGGAGATGAGGACTTAGCTTTGGGGTCACCTCGAATTGTTCAAGGGAAAACTTGCTCCCTCAAATCTGTGCTCAGAAAAAATTTCTAAAGGTAGGGGGTATCAGGGAAATTAATTTTGGTCCTTGGCTCGTGGGTGACATCTAGCGACAGCTGGCATCGCTTAGCATCCTCAGAACTCATTCTCAAACCTGGGACCCAGGCAACATCCAAAGCATCCCTTAGTCTTTTCCCTTGCCTATCTCAGGCAGATAAAACTTTCACAACTTATCCCTAGAAGATCTTAGAACAGGATCTCCGATCCCGAGCTGGAAGGAACCTTAGACATCATGGAGTCCAACATTCTCATTTTATAGGAAACAGTGTCAGAAATGACCAAAGTCTCATAAGTAGAAACTGTGAGATTCAAACCCAGAGCCTCCCATGCAGTTAAGTGCTCTTTCTACCCCACCTGCTGGTCTAATGGTAGGGGAAGACTAATGGGGACCCAGAATTTTAGGGCCAAATCACTCAGTTTTGGAGCCTTCAGTGGGGATAGACCTCCTTCGCCTACTTATAGTGTTCTATAAAAAATTTTATGCTTTCTATGGGGATTTACCCTACCCCCCACCCGAGTATTGAGGATGGAAAGGAAGAAGGATAAAGCTGCTTTTTAAGGGGAGCTGCCATATAGTTCTATTCCATCACCGATCCTCCATTGTCCTTTGAACCTGGCTCGGCAGCCTGCCAACACTGGTCCTTGGAGTTCTATTCTCTCCAGTTATCAGCCTTGTCCCCCAATCTTGCTGGTTGCCAGCCAATGCTCAGACCCGAGAGTGTGTCTCTCTTCCCTACCAGGACCTTCTGTCATTTTTTGCTTCTACAAACTAGTATCAATGGGATTTTATAAGATTTACAGGGGAAATTTTTTTAAATTCAGAAATAAGAGTGCTGGGTCTGGAGCCTATCCCCTGCACCAACTTAGCTGCCTCCAAAAAACAAGGAAAAAAATAGAAGTTACCCAAGTGAAAGAAAACTTGCACAAGTGAAAAAAGTGGACAAGACCATCAGAAGTGGGACCCTCCAGGGGCTGGTTTTGCTTATCTGCCTCTCTAATTTACTTTAAGCTACTGTCTCAAGGGAAGATAATATATTCAGAAAAGGACGTAACAAACCCAGAAGCATTCATTTTAAAAAATCACGGAGAAGGGGCAGCTAGGTGGCACAGTGGATAGAGCCCCAGCCCTGAATTCAGGAGGACCCAAGTTCAAATCTGGTCTCAGACACTTAACACTTCCTAGCTGTGTGACCCTGGGCAAGTCACTTAACCCCAGCCTCAAAAAAAAAAAAAAAAAAAAAAAAATCACGGAGAAGAGAAAAAGCAGTCCTTTGTCAGGGCCATACCAATGCCTGCTTTTTAGACTAGGCTGGGTGTCTTGGGCCCGATCAGACTGGGGGAAGACGTGGTCATTGAGGAATTGGATTTCTCCTGCCAGGGTCAGAATAGTGTTCTATACATACTGTACCTTGAACAAAACCTTTATGGAAAAAAATCTCCCCAAACCTTGAATTTCTCTGGTTCTGGATGCTTGTGTCCGGGTTTCTCTTTTAGGATTTTTCTGGACCAAGCTTTGAAGGGCTCAAGGGTCCCAAATTAGGGTTACTGTCTACTTCTATCTAACACTCCTTAGGTGGCAATGGAAGACCTCAGTCTTACTTGTGTGGGGACTAGATGGTGGGACTATATGATTTATTAGAATGGGAACTTCCCAGCAAAGAAACTCAATCCTAGTGCAGAGCAGCCCCTACCCTATGTCAGTCTTAAAGTTTCAAGGGAAGAAAGAGGCTGGGGCCCCTGAGATGTTAAACGAGTCGTCCAGACACCCCTTTGTCTCAAAGGCAGCAGGGGAATCTGAGTCTTTCTAATTCAAAGTCTAGGAGTCTATTCACTATGCCAGGCTCCTTTCCTTCTTCAGAGAAGAGCTTAGTCCAGGTCCCATATTTAACAGATAGACCAAAAGCCACTACTCTACTCTTTTCGATTCTTTCCTTTGGGCATCAGGAAAGGAAAAACCCAAGTCTTGCTGTGGAATTTTCATTACTGGGTCCTGTCGGCAATGAGCATCAGTAAGAAGTAGAAGCTGGAATGGGGAAATCAGAATGCCAGGGTTTGGTTCTGCCTTAACTTTTGAACTTCAGTTTTCTCATCTGTCAAATGGGAGTTTATTTATACGTATTACTTTACTACTGGAGAGTTGTTAAAAAGAGATGGCTTTGAATAGTCCAGTGCTGTGGAAATAAAGCTAACCCTCACCTGATCTCAAAGAAATATAAATTCGTTACGGGATACAGCTCCTCCAAATTCTGGATCACCTGCCAACGGAACGAGAGCCATAGTTATCAGAGAAGGGCGGGGAGGACAGTGCAAAGAACCCTAGATTTGGACCCAGAGGAGCCAGCTCTATCACACCAGTCACTGAAGCTCAGCTAAGTTAGCCTCTGGGATGTTGGAGTTGACCTGGATCAGCTTCAAGGTCCATCCCAGCTCAAAAACCACCTTCCAAAGCTTCTATTGGGAAGCTAGGGCCGGACTAACTTTACTCACCTCCCTGGAGGTGGAGGCCGAAGCAAAGCAGACACAGATTTAATACATATCCTCATTTAAGTGGAGGACGCTGGGGAGAAAGGTCTCTTTTCCTCATTTTAAAGAGGGGTACATGGATTCTAAGAGATTAAATGGTTCCCTATGGTTCCATAGCTGATGGCAGAAACAGGATTTGAACTCTGATCTCCCCCAACTTCAAGCCCAATACTTTCCCCACCATACTATTTTAGTACACTTTGGTTCTGCTCCCGAATGTGCCTCTGGTGTGTGTGACCCTATAAAGGTCACCTGCTAGGAGCAAGACCACTGCTTGTAGAAGATGGAGTGTAAGGACGTTTTTTTTCCTGAGGCAATTTCAGTTAAGTGACTTGCCCATTTTAAAGCTCAGAATTATACCAATCAGCAAATATGTATCAAGCATCTACTATGTGCTGGGTACTTGCCAAGCTTTAGGAATTTAAAAAAAAAAAAAAAAAAAAAAAAAGGTAAAAGATGATCCCTCTCTTCAAGGAGTTTACAATCTTATAGGGGAGACAACATGCAAAGCAAGCTAGATACTGGGTAAATACAAAATGATGAAAAGGAAAAGACACCAGAATTAAGAGGGTTTCTGTGGAAGGTACAATTGCAGTTGAGCTTTAAAGTTGCTAGGATGGCATGGTTGCACTGGTTGCCTGGAAACGTGTTCTCAGGCTCACATATCCTCTCATTTCCAGCCTTCTTCCAGGCCCTAGGCAACAGTGCTGGGCTTCCGCCTAGTCCCCAGATCTGAAATCAAGAAAAAGGCAGCTCACCTGTTCCGTGAGGTTTTCTAGAAGGTGATCGAGAGCTTTTCCGGTGCTCAGGAGACCAAACTTCGGCATCGTAAAAACAATGTGCAGTTTCTCTGGATCTAGATTTCCTATCCAATAGTCTTTGGGAACATCAAGGCAAGGAAGGAGCTTGTAAATGTAGGGTAGAGGGAGAGCGGCAATGACTGAGCGATGGTGAGAAATAGTATCAAGAAGGAATGGAGCATCAGCAAACGGGATGCTGGGCCAGGTTCTCTTTGAAGAACTGCTTATTCTAGTGCAGAGAAAACCGGGAATTTGGGTTCTAATTCACCTTCCTACTATCACTTTTGGCAAAAATGGCTCTTCCCCCGGAAGGTGGGGAACCCATTTCCTTGACATTTTCAGAAGGTGGAAATGAGAGCTGATGGGAAGGACTTTAAGAAACAATGTGCCAGAGGTGCTTTTCAAAGACTAAGAATACCAGTCTGGCTAGGGAGATAGGGGAAGCAGGTTCCGGGCCAATCATACTTACCACGGGAAGACAGAGATGGAATGTCTATCATCCATGAGAAGTGCATTTTCATCTCTTCATGCACCAGGGTGGCGATACAACGGATAACGTCTGAGCTGGTGGGGTATGGGTCTCCTGTAACTTCCACCTCACTCTGAACAAGCACGGATCCATTCCTAGGGGGGGTTAGAAGAAGAAATTCAACTTTAGAGTCTTTTAGCCAGCTCCAGAAATTATTAATAATTTCTCCCTTGATAGTCCTTCCTCTTAAGAGGTTGATTTCTCTTGTCATCCCTCAAATGCTTCTTCTGGGAAGCCTTCCTTGATTTGCTCCAGTATTACATTGGCGCAAACTGCTTCATCTTTCATGCACCCAGATTAGTGTTACTGATGTGCCAGCCTAACCCGTTAACCCAGGGATTAATCAGTCAACAAGTTAACTTTCCTCTTACTGTTCCCAGTTACCTAAGATTTACAGCCTTCATATATCTCAATATTTCAATAGGATTGATCTTCCTGCTTTCCAGAAGTATCTCCCCATTCTATCCCATCATCTACTCAGCTGCCGAATTGATCTTCCTAAAGCACAGGTCTAACCATGTTCTTCCACCCTAGCCCTCTCCAATAAACTCCCTATCACCTCTAGGATCAAATGTAAAACCCTCCATTTGGCTTGAAAAGTCCTTTCTAACCTGATCTATTCCTACCTTTCTAGTCTTCTGACACTATTTTCCCCACCCCCATGTATTCTGCACGTATCTATGGAGTGTCCAACAAGACACTCCATCTTCCTGCATTCTCACTGGCATCCTTCACTCCTGCCTTCCCGGCTCCCACCTCCTGGCTTCCTTCAAGGCTCAGCTCAAATCTAATCTTCTGCGAGAACCCCTTTCTCAGTTCCCCTTCAGTTATGCCCTCTGAGAAGGTCTTGTTTTTCCTGTACACTTCTTGTATGTAAGAGCTGTTTGCATGACATCTTCCCCCTTAGAGCTCCTTGAAAGGGGGGCTGGTTTTACCTTCCTTTGGAGACCTAGTAATGCTTAAGCCATTTTCAAGAAATAAAAGTGAAGAGGGAGGACATTCTAGGCATGGGGCCTTCAGGTAAAAGACATATTATGGAGGTGAGAGTTTCAAGGAGCCACAAGGTTGTGGCTGGATTGTAGAATGAATGAAGACTTTTGGGATACCCTATATTTGATGCCGAGATAGGAGAGAGCCACAAGTATTTATTGAACAAGGGAAGGGCTACATGACACGGTCACATCTGGGAAATCACTCTGGTGGTTGAATAAAAGATGGATTGGAATAAAGAGAAATTTGAAGCAAGGAGACCAATGAGAAGGCCATTGTAATCGTCTAAGCAAAATTACAAAAGGTTCTGAGCTAGGTTGATGGCCATGTGAAAGGAGAGAAGAGAAATAAAGCTGAATAGGGAAAATGTCAAGATTTGAAGGCAGATTAGAAATGTGGAACAAGTTGCTGAGCAGGACCTGCAGAATGAGAGGGGAGGATGTCAGTGCCTTTGATAGTCACAGCAAATTTGGGAAGAGGGAAGGGAAGGTGGGGCAAGGAGAGGTAAGGAGTTCTGTTTTGGACATGCTACAGGACATCCAGTTTGAAATGTGCAAAAGACATTTGGTGATGTGAAACTCAGGAGGGAATCAAGGGCTGGATAGAGAAAGGAGTTGAAAATCATTGAATCCATGGGAATTGATAAGAACACTAAATGAGACAGTAAAAAAGGAGAAGATAGAGGTTCGAACATTGGAGAGTGTTTGGAGAACATGATCTTAACTAAAAACCATCTAAGAAAGAGGGGCCAAACTGATGTAAGAACCCAAAGAAAACATCGTCATGAAAGCCTTGATAGAAAAGAATAGTTAGAAATAGGAGAAACTGATTGACTGCATCAAGTGCTTTAGAAATGTATTCAGATAAGAAGCACCCAACCACCGAGTGTAGCATCTGTGAGCATTTGTGGGACAAGGGAACCCACTCATTCAGGAGGTCAAGTACTGAGCCTCCTTTCTGAGGGGAGGTTTGGGAATCTTTGGCTATTCCGAACCGCTCCTTCCCCAAGTTTGGAGGAGGGGAAACTTCAGAGATACTTACAAGAATTGTAAGACATAGAATTCGTAGAATCCGTTCATGTGGGACAGCATCTGCCTAAACTAGAAAGAATCAGGAAGACAACAGAATCCAAGTCACAGATTGTTTGGGAATTCGAGGGCACTGGGGTGGGACTAAGTTCTACTATGAATCCAAGGACCCAACATCTGGCTTAGTTAGAAAGGCAGGATTTGAAATCAGTGGAGATGGCGATTTCTGGCTCCTTAGGGCACCTTTTAGGGCAATGTAGAGATTCCCCTGATGTAAGGGATCTAAATGCTATTTTATTAAAAATTTAATGTATGCTATAATTATTTAACATGTATGGGACTACCTGCCATTTAGGGGAGGGGGGAGGGAGAAGGAGGGATCATTTGGAACATAAAATTTTGCAAGGGTCAATGTTGAAAAATTATCCATGCATATGTCTTTTGAACAAAAAGCTATAATAATAAAAAATTTTAATGTTGATCAATCCCATCAATTAAATTTGCACTAACTTTGTAGATATTAGGCAAATTGTTTTATCTCTGGACCTTAGTTTCATCTGTCAAATGTTGGCTCATTTCTCTATAGCCCTGGGTGTCATGAAAGCCTTATTCAAAAATGAAGTACTATCGAAGTGAGGAATTGGGGGAAATGCTCCCAAGAAAGGTCCCATTTTGTATTTCACAGTATTTTGTAAGAGATGACCAGCTTTCTGCTCTGCTGCTGTGGGCATTTCCATGGACCCTGCTGCTGCTCCCTTCTGGACATCTGCGCTCCAGTAGTTGGAATGGGGGTTCACTGAGAGCGGGCACGATCTCGGTTTCCTATTTCTGTTCCCCCAGAGCTTAGCTCAGTGATTGACACACAGTAAATTAATAAGTGCCTTTTTCTTCTATTCATTCATACTTTCTGATTTTGTCTGCATGGTCACTCAGAATGGGTCACAGGTTATCCTCACTTGACAAATAAGAAAATAAAAACCTTATTCAGTCAGAGATAATAGCTGTGTCAGCTCTTGCCCCAAGTCTTCCGACTTTGTCATCTCCTGGAGAACCTCTATCTCTTCCTATAATAGACTGGGGGACATAGGGAGGAACAGACTGTCTTCATGGTGGGGCTTCCTGGCAAGACCTCCTGAAGGGGAAAGAGGTCATTCCACTTACCATAAATGTGACTTCCCACTTGAGTCTCCTGAAGGAGACGGAAGAACTGTCTGCCAGGGCTGGGTCGTAGGAGATCAGGTTCAGACGGAAATTCAGAGGGATTTTGTGATCCTCGAACTTAGGGTTCCAGTGTGGATCCTCTTCATCCCAGGGAAGCTCTTCTTTCAGCACTGTTGTGGTCTCGGTCAGCTCCCCTCCAGCACTCCCAGTTTCAGATGTAGGGGAATCAATCAGGCCTTCTCTTTCAGAAGTGGACTGGGGGTAGTGTGGAAGGACCCCCCGGGACCTCCAGATTCCCCTGCCAGATTGTGGGCGAGAAGGCACTGCCATGGGAGAGGTGGACCTTTTTAAGGGCTCGATCACCAGTTTAGATGGGGAGTGGTTGCTGCCCAGCCACCTAGCAACATGAGCTGGAGTTCCCAGGACGGGGTGGGACATCATGCCCGGGGGCCAGCGTCCTCTCTCTTGCCTCCCAACAAGAGGGGTCTGAGCTTTCTCTAGTTCAGATGGAAAAGTGTTGGCCCACGTGTTCGGTGGGGCCAGGGTAGAGCCCTTGGCCTGAGACTCAGGCAGGAATGCCGCCAAGCCTGTGGGAACCACTTGATCCAGACTTGCTGACCCTGCTCCGACTTCAGAGACGTCCTCCAGCTGTTCCTCTGGCATTCCCGAGGACTCTGGGATCACAGGCTGAAAGGAGGCCGAGGGCTTCGGGACAAGTGAAGCCTTCCAGGCCCTTGTCTTAAGCCAAGCAGGAGTCTGGAGGGAGGAAAGGAAAGGGACTGATTTTGTTCTGCCTCCCCCCACCAGAGAACTGGGGCTTGCAGCAGGGGCTAACCATGGCTGTGTCATCCAGAGCTCTGTTCCTTCCCCAGTGGCCCTGCGCCCCGGGGAGCTCAGACTGCTGTTTCTGGCCAAGGATGAGTTCTCAGAGAGATGGGATGGCTCTGCTGTAGCCATTGGGCTGCCTCGGAGGGCAGAACCGCCCTGGGAAACTTCTGCAGCCGCTTTGGAAACAGGAACCAGGCTGGTCTGCAGTTTGGCTGAAGCTGCCGGAGAAGCCGTTAGAGGGGTCTCTGTGAAGGGGGCAAGAGATGGACCGGACACAAAGTTCTTAGGTTCTGCTGCCCAGCCAGAGCCCTGCACTGTGCCAGTGGGGAAGGAGGCACCTGTAAGGATAGGAAGCAAGGTCTGGCTGGAAGCAGCCGCAAGCGGGGGGGTAAGGGGGGAACCGGGCCGAAGAGTTCTAGCGCCTTGAGAGAGCTCATGTCTTATGGGTCCATACAGACTCATGCCTGCGGGAGGCTCCCAGGTAACTGGGGTGTCGGGCACTTCATTGTCCAGAGTTGGCTCAGGCCTAGGGAGCTCGGCAGTAGCCCCAAGGGCCTTGGGCAGGAGAGTTGAGGAGTCTGTCTCCTGCAGAAGAGAAACATAGGAAGTGCTAAGGACTGGAAGACAGCCACCAAGGGCTCTAAGGAGGATTCTGGGCTCGGGGTAGCTTGGAGCTGCTGCCCGTGAGATCTGCGGTCTCTGATCAGTGGGCCTGGCTGCTCCACTGAGTCTCTACCAGCCAACCCACAGGCAGGGAAGGGCTCCCCCGGGGTTAACGTGGTGGGGCATTACTCGAGTTAATTCAGTCCTAGGGACACAGGAGAAGAGGGAGACAAGAGTATCAGGCTGACTTACCTCACTCCCTGGGGCCGAGGGGCTCAGGGCCTCTGACGTAGCCACAGGAGACTGACCTCGCTTAGGAGTAACTCCCGCAAAGACTCTTGGTGGAGGAGACAGCAGAAACCCGGAATCCGAGTCAGCAGCTTCCACGGGCTCGGATGCTTCTTCCAAGACCCCACCACTGCCTGCTGAGAGCAGCTCGGACCTCTGGGTGGGGAGGTCATGCTGAAGGATGGGGTCACTGCAAAATCCTCCCACTGGAGAATGCCCCTCGTGTTCTTTTATAGTTGCCAAGAGCTCCTGATCAGAGCCAGTCACCCTGGGAGAACGCTCCTCGAATCTGGTTGGTGTGGGGAAGGCCGAGATCCAGATGTGATCCAGGGGGCTGATGGGAGAAAGGTCTTTAGAGGCGGGGGCTACTTTCTTAGGCTCCCTGGAATGAAGTTCAGATTCGATGGGCCAAGAGCTGGCGGCCGGGATGGCACTTGTGGAAGTGGAATGCCCCCGAGGGTTCTCTGAGCTGGGTGAGAGAAGAGAGGCTCTCAAAAGCTTGGGAACATGGGACTCCGTCTCTGTGCCCCGTGATACCCCAAAACTCGGGAAAGGGACAGCACTAAATGCTCCTCGGGGCAGGCTCGGAGACCTGGGTGTCTCTGGGGGCCCAGGGTTCGGGTGTGTGCTTATGGATACCAAGCCTTCCTTGGAGGGGGAAGGGGCAAAACCGACTTTGTACTGGGGATGGGACAAGGCTCTGGAGCTGGATTTCACCGTCAGCTGGGCTTTGGAGGCAGCGGCCGGCATGGCAGACTCTGTGGACAGACCGTGATGTCCGAGGCAGATTTTGCAGTCACCCATTGGATCCCCCCGTTCTGTTGGTCTCATTGTCCCCAAAGAGTCGATGCTTGGAGTTTGAGGCAGTCCAGCGGCTCCGGAGTCATCAGCATCTATCAGGTTAACTTGGGCAAGGGATTCCTTGGTGTGGCCTTTTGGGGGACCTTGAGACTTTAGGGTCTCGTTGGCTTGCAAAGTCCTGATTTTGGGGAGAAGCCTTGACTTAAGACCCAGAGAACTGTGCTGTGAGAACAAGGAGAATGGGTTCTGGCTTTGCCGGTTTTGTGTCTGCCTGGAAGCTCCTTTGTCTTTTGAACCTTCAGGAACCACACGGGAAAGGAAAGGTTTCCCAGGGGCTAATGTCTTCCCTACAGGACCTGTCAGGACCTCAGGAGGCAGAGGGACAACCTCTTTGGCTAGTCCCCAAGGTTCCTGGGATTGGTCCATGTCATTTTGCATTGGGGGGGATGTGGAGAAGTCCCCCAGGGGAAGTTCATCAAGTGTCCGAGTTGAGGGGTCTGGGAAAAGCCCCTGCTGCTCTAAAGAGGTGCCGGCCAGGGCCAAAGAGGCAGAAACCCAGAGGGAACAGACTGCTACGATTACTAGTCCAGGGTTCCAACCCCTTCGTTCTAGGCAAGTCCCTGAAGACAATTTCAATAGGTGGCCTGTATTCTGTCCTGAGACGTCCATCGTGGAAGCTTGCTCAGTAGTGGTAGAAGGCCATATAGGTCGTCCTGCCTCTTAGTGGCCAAGGTCCCCCCTCTCCTAGCTGGGCAGCTTTGCTGTGCAGGTGGGACACCCAGAGAAGAAAAATGTTACTGTCAGCACCCTGTAAGGCAGAGGAAGAGAAAGTATCAAACACTGGAACCTCCCGTGGAAAAGACCCTCAAAGCGGCTAGTCCAACTTGTTCTATTTTGGGGAGTTAGAAATGAAAGCCTGTGGACAGGGGGCAAGGTCACCTGGCAACTGACTAGAAAGGCTCAAATGGTACCGAAGTCACAATTGCTCCTGTCATTTATAGCTCTAAGAGTTAGTCAGAAATTCATGGTCTCACTCCCCCTCAAATCGGGGCTGGTACAAGTGAATGGGCTCTGGGAGGGGGTGGGAGGAGAAGAGAGACCTAGGATTGGGCCCAGGCCCCTGCAGCGAGGCTCCGGGGTATAGAGTTTAGTGAGGGATGGTGAGGGGAGCCCTAAAGTCTTGTTTGTCTCTAGAAAGAAGCTTTTCTTTGGTCGTGGCCCTTAGAGCATAGGGGTTCCTGGGCTGTGCACAAATCCTATCATCTATACCCACAATGCTCCATCTCTGAAGGGGTCTACCTGCTTTTATTAATATTTTTTAACCTTAAAAAGTTACTGCTACTTAGGAAGCATCGTGTTTTTTTTTCCTTCTTCCCTTTCACTGAGGAGAGGGAGATGGATAATTAGATTACTAAGGCAAGTGAGGGGAAGGAATTAGACTATACATTGTCAGAAGGATTTTTTTTGGGGGGGAAGTATATTCCTCAATTATGCTGATTTTTTTAAAAATGCTTTGTGGATTTGGAACTATGCTCAGAAAGTTATCAAACTGTGCATACCTTTTGATCCAGCAGGGCTACTACTGGGCTTATATCCCAAAGAGATATTAAAGAAGGGAAAGGGACCTGTATGTGCAAGAATGTCTGTGGCAGCTCTTTTTGTAGTGGCCAGAAACTGGCAACTGAGTGGATGCCCATCAGTTGGAGAATGGCTGAATAAACTGTGGTATATGAATGTTATGGAATATTATTGTTCTATAAGAAATGATCAGCAGGATGATTTCAGAAAGACCTGGAGAGACTTACAGGAACTGATGCTGAGTGAAATGAGCAGGACCAGGAGAAAAAAAATGCTACATGAGGATGTATTCTGATGGAGGAGGCCCTCTCCAACAATGAGATGAACCAAATTAGTTCCAATAGAGCAGTAATGAATTTGAACCAGCTACACCCAGCAAAAGGACTCTGGGAGACGGCTATGAACCACTACATAGAATTCCCAACCCCTCTGTTTTTGATTACCTGCATTTTGGATTTCCTTCACAGGCTAATTGTACACTATCTCAAAATCTGATTCTTTTTGTTCAGCAAAACAACTGTTTGGACATGTATACATATATTGTATTTAACTTTTACTTTAACATATTTAACATGTATTGGTCAACCTCACATCTGGGGGGGGGGGAAGGAGGGGAAAAATTAGAACAAAAGGTTTGGCAATTGTCAATGTTGTAAAATTACCCATGCATATACCTGGTAAATAAAAACTATTAAATAAAAAAAAATGCCTTGTGATCTTTAAAAATATTTTTAAGTGGGGTATGGCTCTTTAAGAAGGGAAGGGAGGGATCGTGGGGAAAACAATGATGATATTTAATAAACGTTTATTTAGCAGAGATTATTCTGGGAGGGACAGTACAGCAATGGTCACAATCCTTCCTCAAGAACCCAATATGGACTGAACACATGTGGTAAGTTCCTTTAGTCTGGCATTCAAGGTTCTCTGATCCATGTACTGACCATGCCAAAAGGCAGAGTCCCATAGTAGAAGAATATGCTTACTCTGATAAGAAACTGTCATTTTCTGGACGGACCCAAGTTTCTACAGTGCTTTAAGACCAGAGGTGTAAAGGACAGTACTGAACGTGGAGTCAGTCTGACCTCAGTTCCTGACCAATATGACCCTGAGCCTTAGTTTTCCTAGTGTAAAGGAGGAATGACCAGTTGGTTTCTACTACCCTGTTTAGCTCTAAATCTGTAAAATTACTTTCCTTGAAAATCTGAGGTCCCTGTATCATCCCTACCCTACAGATGAGAAAACAGGTTCGAAAATCTGAGGTATACTCATCACTCCCATTTTACAGATTAAAAATAAACAAACAAACAAACAAGTAATAAAATAAATAAATAAATAAATAGACAGATAGACAGATAGACAGATAGACAGACAGACAGACAGACAGACAGATAGATAAAACTGAGACTGAGTAGTAAGCAATTTGTCCAGAGGCAGGACTTAAATCCAGTGCTTTGTGCCCTGGGAATGTTAGCTATTGATAGCAGGATAGACCGAGTGCTGGGTTTAGAGACCTGGATTCGAATCCTACCTTTGACACTTAACTTCATGACCACATAGCAAACAACTCTCCCTCTGAAGCCGTTTCTTTATTAGTAGAAATGGGGACAAGTGAGATAAAGTGCATCAAGCAACCTCCAAACACTCTGTGGGGAACAGATGGCCTTTTAATCCCCTTAGCAGCCCCCTATCCCAAGTTTCCCAGGGGTTCTCAGGCTGCCTTCTTGAACTAAGTCCCCAGTACTTACCCATCGTCATTTCCCCAGAAATGCCTTCTTCCTCTTCCCCTCACCCACTCCTCTGTCTAGCCTAGCTCCACCCCCAATTTCTGAGATCTTTCTTTGATCACTCCAACCCCCAGTGAGGAAGTCTCTGGACTTTGCATGTCATTTGGTGGTTAAAGCACCAAAGCTTATGGTTTTGGCAAATCACTTTTACTAGTAAATGTTGGAGGTGGGATTTGAACCCAGGTTTTCCTGGCTGTAACCACTATGTCATGCTGACCTCCCCGATCTGCTATTGATTTACTCAAGTCTCCCTCACTCCACTGTGCCCTATCTCAGTACCTGTCAGCTGTGTGGTACAGGGCATGGAACCCTGGGCTTGGAATCAGGAAGATCTGAATTTAACTTCAGTCCCAGGCATTTATTTACTCCCTGGACAAGACACTTAACCTGTCTGTCTCCATTTTCTTAACTAGAAAAATAGAGATAATAGCACTTACCTCACAGGGTGAACTAGTGAGATAATATCCGAAAAGCCTGGCAAATAGGTGCTTAATAAATGCTTGTTCCCTTTCCCTGTCAAAAATAGGTCCCGTCCTATCCCACCCACCACGAAGGCTGATGGCAGCAAGGCTACAGATGGGAAAGAGCTTTGGAAGGAATGGGCAGCTGGTTCAAGAGACATCAGGTCAAGAGAATCCATTTAGTCACCGAATTTGTGCCTGCATGTAAATGTGCAGGAGTACTATGTTGTAGAGGTGACAAGAGATCCATTTTTCCAGAAAGGACCAGATAGTAGGAAATAGCATGGTCTAATAGAACGAGATTTAGAAGGACCATGGCTTCCTCATCTGTAGAGCAATAGTCGGATTAGACTCGAACGTAAACATTTAAGTATTTATCACATCTCAAAAGAATGAGACTTTCAGTGAGCATCGAGGTTCCTCCAGCTCTAGGATTCTGTATTCGTACCTCTAGACCCTACTCTGCCCTTCTGCAAAGCAGAGTCTTCCCTTCATTCTTTACTCTCTCCCTCTCCAGGTCTGACCCTACCATCTTAGATCTTCAACCTCCTGGGCTATTACATCCTTCTTGGACCAGGGGAATCTTGCCTTTGACCCAAGTATCTCCATTCAGTCTACTTCTGCTTTTGTCTCTTGAGTCAAAGGCCCCTCACTCCATCTCATCTCCCTGGGTAGAAGAGGGATCTGACCAATTTAAGATTTTTAGCCCCCTTTTCTTTGCTATCATTATCTTCTGGTGTTTGGTTCTAACATCCACTTGCTCAGCCCTCTTCTCCCTCCCCCACACATTCTAGATCTTATTCACAAAGGAAAGAGACCATCAAGAACTCATCTTGAAATCAGAAAGGCCTGGGTTTAGATGCTGACCCTGGACACATACTAGTTTGTCTTCAGGAACATCTAACTTTATTCTCTCAGAGTTGAGACACTTGAAAGATTAATTACAAGAGATAACCATGGAAGGAATTTCCACATTGGAAGTTCCTTGCATTGATGAAGTCACACTTCTAGAACAAATCAAGATTAAATAATATTTGTATGGATGCCATTTCCTATTTGGGCCAATTCTGAGAGCAAGGTTTACTCCCTGCCGCTCTCCTTCCCCTCTATTGTAAAAGCTTTTTCTTGCCTCTTTTTATGGCAGATAATTTGCAATTAGGTAACATTTGTAAATAACTTGGCACAGTATCTGGCACATAGCAGATGCTATATAAATACTTATCTTCTCCCTCCTTCAAAAGGAAACTTATAAGAGAAGAGTAGTCTATGTAAAAATAGAGATTAGAGTCACAGGGAATTGAAAGTATAGTAAGATTTCTATATATGGATGACCTACAGCTGAAGACTATCTAAAGTTTGCAGTATTCCCTTCCTGGAGCTTTTGCAACATCATCACCCAACCTTCTCCTAAAGGAGATAGACTCTTCAGATGGCATGGAGATATCCAGCACTTTACTAGGGCTTCCCTTCTATGCTGAAGGGAAAAGCGATCAAACTCATGGAGCTAGGAACTTAAAGGAACAGTCAAACCAATACTCAATTCTCCCCAAAAGTTGACAAAAGCTAATCTGTCATTATCGTTTCGGAGCCCAAGAATCCTGCCTGATCATATGGCATTTTATGATTAGTGTCTTATATAAATCGCATCATTTGGTTCTTTTGAGGTTGTTCAGGATCCCCATTTCATTGATGAGGAAAGAAAGGAAGCGACTTGCCGAAGTTGCGCAACTAATCCGTGGAAAAGCCAACACTAGAACTCACATTACTGGATTTCTAATCCAGGAGCTGGTTCTTCTATCTCCTGATGTCAGGGACCCCAAAGTATCCAGACAGGCTGCCAGTGGCCCCAGCTCTTTTAGGAGAAGTTTTATTGTCAGAAGAAATACCTTAAGAGCCCGAGGGTGGTAGAAGGGAAAGTACCCTGGGCTTAGAGTCAGGAAATTTGGGTTTAAGATTCCCTCTCCAGCATTCAGTTCCCAGCAGAACTTATTGAATAACCAGGAAACTTGGCCTGGCTGCATGTTCAGGACTGAACCCAACTAATGCCACTAGCAGCAGAAAAGACCCTATGAAAAAGCAGCTGCTTCCATAGATCCAAAAGGGATATTAGAAAGAACCTTACCCATAACCCCTTAAATACTAAGGTTTATCTACCATCTCAGGCTTTCCCATTGATCCACTCATTAGGCTGGTCAGTGCGATACACTGGAAAGACTAGTTTTAATCTTATTTTTACTACTTATTTTTTGTCTGACTTTGTATTAAAAGCTTTTTCTTCATGACCTGTAAGAGGAAGGACAGTGGGGGCCAAATAGAATCTGTTTTAGCTGTGACATTCAGCATTTTATGATCCTCAAGGCATAGGTCTAATATTCCTGAAAACAAAACAAAACAAAACAAAACAAAACAAAACAAACATAGCTTGTTTCTTCATATCCTTAGGGAGGATGGTTTCAGGAAGGACGGTTTCAGGAAGGACAAAGGCCTCCAAGAGTTACCTGAGGTGGAGGAAACCTGAAGGAATTTTGATGGAGGTGGGGCCAGGTAGAGGAAGGAATGAGAATTAGAGTGGAAATTGGGGCAAGAATAGGGAAAGAAGTATCACAAGGAATTAGACACCAATCTTAACATTTTTAGGACAGACTAATTCAGCCTTGAGAAACTCAACATCCCCCAGTCTCTAGGATGGGCACCTTGTCACTAGGGAGGAAAGGTCTCCCTTTCACCCCTCAATTACCTCCACTTACTCACCTCAGCACTAACGACTCAGCTTCTCATTCCCCTCCCATACAGGATCAATTGAATACAGGTTCTTCCTTAGCTCTTTTATACCTTGCCTGTCAGGGACCTGCCTTGCAGGCTTTCACCTGAGTCTTTGATTCATCAACTTAATTAGGACCAGGCCAGTATTAATTGCTTTTCATCCCCATCCCAATGATTCAGGCCTGACTGTGGGAGATCTCACCCACCGAAGAGATGGTGGGCTAGTCCTCAGATCTGAGGGTTAAGGAGGTCTTCTGCTGGGCTTCTCTTGAAGGAAGGAAGGATCCTTGCTTTCTTTGGCCATGATCTCAACTCCCAGCTCTCTGTTCCCAATAGGTAAGGAGAGAGGTATCCTATTTGGAACTTAAAGGCCTGGGAAGACCAGGGAGACAGACAGCAGCCTGCAAGGCTCTGAAACATCACTCTTCACAGCCCCCATTTCCATATTTCTCACAACACCACAAGAATAGAAACTACTTTGGCCCCCACCATTGATAGGGCCAATAGAAAAATAAGTAGAGGATGGTGGGAAAAGTTTGGTGAAGCATGTGGGGATTCTACATCCCTCTCCAATGGGGGCTTTCCAAGGACTCTTGGACTCCATGTCCCCCAGTCTCTTCTTCAGACTTCCCAATTAAGAGGTTTGGGCTCTACTCAGGATGAGTTTTCTCCTGGGAGAATCATGGGATTATAGCTCTTATAGAGGTAATGGGTGACTATTCCTTCTCAATGTGAATCTCCCCGGACATAATCAATCTCCCCATTTCTCTCTCCCCAATCAGAAGAAAGTGACCTTTGAGAAATTACATTGACGATACTCCCAATTCTCTATAGAACAAGGACTTTGTTAAAAATGATATTCTTCTACAGGGTAGTTTCTGCTCTTGAGAAAGCAGAAGGTGGTAATTCCTTGAGCTTGCAAGAACTTTCCTGCAGTAATAGCAATAGCAAGACTGCTATGGTGAAACCCTAAGAACTGGCGGTCAGCAGGCTCCCTAAGGAAACTAGCCCAGATTAGAAAGATAAGCAGGTAAGGCTTCCCTACTAATCAATATTCGGGTCAGGCTGTGAGTGACTTCTGCTCTTTTAGGCTAGAGTCTAGATGATAGGGATTCCCATTCTTCAAAAATAAGTAAGCAAAGTTCTGGAAGATCTGCATTTAAAAGCTCACTCACTGCATTCAAAGAGCCAAAGGACCCCCGAGCTATAGCTGAAAAAGATCTTAGGTTCAACTAGTTGAGCCACATCATTTTTTGGAGGAGGAAGCTAAGAACTGGGGAGAAATGATTAGTTTGAGGTCACGCAAAGGTGGGATTTTAATTCAGCTTCTGACTTTGGAGCCGGCACTTTTTGCATTGCATCCTTGGCCCTCACAACCGTTCTGTGTCCCTGGAGGAGTAGACTATACAACTATATTACCGAGGAGTTGTTGGGTTCCACTCATGAAATGACATCCTCCCTCTAAAAAAGTGGCTGTAGGGGAGCTGGATAGCAACGGTCATCGAAGGGCACATTCTTGGCGTATTCAGGGATTAGTCATTAAGGGATGAGGTGGGCATGAGCAGGCAGCAGCTTTCCAAGTAACAATTGTACCAGAAGGGACATAAAGCCTGCCATCAGAGACAGGAAGCGGAGGGTACCAGCTAGAAGCCCGGGTTCAAATCCTACCTCAGAGACTTAGTCATGGGTGACCTTGGGCAGTTGTCAAAACCAGACAGAATCAGATTAAAATGTAATTGGGAAATATTTAACTAAATAAAGGCAATATGGAGCCACGGGAATTTCCACGTATGGCTAAGTGACCCTGCTGGATTGGATCCCAGGAATAACCAGTATAAAAAACCTGTGGGAGAGAGAGCCGTTGTTCATCCTTAGTTTTTGAAGGGGACCAGTAACATCAGAGTGATAGCTTGATTTTGCATGTGAATGGACTTAATTTTTTGGTGAACTGGGTTTAAGTGGGGCAGGATTGCAATCATCAGATTCACTCTCTCTTCCAGGGTGACTGAAGTCAGTGGTGAGTCATTAAGTCAGGGTCATCTCCAGTGGTGGCTTGAAGGAAGGCCCTGTCCTTGATCCTATTTCCTATCAACATCATTTATCAATGACTCAAAGGCAAGAATGACATGTTTCTCATGTGTAGATGATGGAATATGGATAGAATTAGAATTCCAAAATAAATTAACCTGGGAGGCTGGAATGGTGAATAAATGACGGAAGGCAGTACAGAAAATCAGTCTTGAAATGGGGAAAATTTGGGTCCAAACCCTGCTTCCAACATTTCCGAAGTGGGTCACTTAACTTCTCTGTACTTTAAACAAGGAACTGGAAACTGGGTGGATGCCCATCCGCTGGGGAACGGCTGAGTAAGCCGTGGTATTTGAATGTAATGGAATATTGTTCTGTAAGGAATGAGGGGGCTGAGTGCAGAAAAGCCTGGAGAGACTTATGTGAACTGATGCTGAGTGAAGCGAGCAGAGCATTACACACGGTAACAAGATGTGATCAGCTATGATAAATGTAGCTCTTCTAATTCCAATAGACTTGGAACGAAAACGTCCACAGCCAGAGAAAGCAACTGTGGGAACTGGATATGGGTCGAAACATACTTTTTTCGTGTGATTTTTTTTTCCCTTTTGTTTTTTCTTTACCACTATGACTCATATGGAAATGTTTAAAATGATTATGTATGTATAGCCTATATTGGATTGCTTGTTTTGGGGAGAAGGCAAAGGGAGAAACTCAAAATTTTACAAAAGTTAATGTCAAAAACTATCTTGCCGTAGTTGGAAAATACTATTAAGTGAATTAAAAACAAAAACAAAAACCACCCAGAATTAAGTCCACTAGACTGGGTCAAAGGTAGGTCCTGGGAGCTATGCTGTAAGCTATATATGTGTGCTGTGTGTGTACTTTTTGGCTGAGGCAATTGGGGTGAAGTGACTTGCCCAGGGTCACGCAGCCAGGAAGTGTCGCATGCCTGAGGTCATATTTGACCGTGGGTCCTCCAGACTTCAGGCTGGCGCTTTATCCACTGACCCCCAAGCTGCCCCGCTATAGATTCCTTCACAGGGTGGGGACAATCGCCGTGTGGTTTCGGTGGACTCCCACGCTCGATGGCCATGGAGCAGTGGCAAGGCTGATTTGGTATTTTTTATCCCCGTATCCCCATGTACCACCCACAGCGCTTGTTCTGGACTCCAGAGTTTGGGTGACTCCCCTTTCTGTGGCGATTTCAAGCCTGAGGAGCGCGCGATTCCTTATTTGCTCCTCACAACAGAGGGCGAGGAGACTGGTGGCCACGTGCTAGAGCGCTCATTTTATGGAGGAAGAAAGGGGCTCCCAGGCGTTCCCTAGCTACCCTGGCGTGCTGTCGTGAAGTGGTCAGAGGAGGCTGACCAGGACCCCACCCTGCCCAGACCAGCACAACCCCCCGGCCGGCGCCCTCCCCTCCCCAAATCACCACGGCCACTTCCAAAACAACCCAATAACTTTTATTGGCGTGTGCCACCGGGGCTGGCCGCCTCCTTACAAAACATTAAATAGTGAAGGGACTGACTTGAGCCGAGAACTGTACAAACTGTACACACACAAGAGGCCCGTCTGTGGTCCTGGGCTGCAGGGAGGGGGAGAGCCAGGCTGAGGAGTGGGTGGAGGGGCTCTGGACGGGTGCCCATGCCAAGGGCCAGCTTCCACTGGGGCGGGGAGGGCTCGGGCCCTCCCTGGAGGCGGCGGCCATGTGTCTTGGACACAGCTGAGGGGAGTGTGGGGCACGGAGATGGCATTTCTCAGGGGCTTTTAGCGGCCACTGCGTTAGAAATGCGTCAGGTTCTCTGGGCAGACCGGGGCAGGCAGGATACCCTGATGGATGGCCCCTGGCCAGGAAGGCCCACAGCTGTTTAAGTGCAGGTTAGCGGTGCCTTGGTACTCCCCAGGGCCTCGGAAATGCAACTGAACAGAGAGCGGGCCTGGGGAATGGTTGGCCCTCCTGGGGGACCTCGCCCTCTGTCCAGGGTCTGGTGAAGGGCCAAGATGTCAGCCTGTGGAAGTCAGCTCTCCTTAGTGTTGGGGTACGGGGCGCCTCGGTTTCTGGCGCGTCCCTTCCTTTAAAAGGTCCCTAAGCAGACTCCCACCCAGACCCACGACTTCATGGCCAGAATCGTATCTGATCACCTAGGTCACCGTGGCAAACCCTCACACCCAAGTATCTGGCAATGTTTTTCTTCAGCTCAACCAGATATTCCAGGGTGGGATCTGTAGAAGCAAGGGGGGGTGGGAGCAAAAGAGGGGAAGGGGTCCTGACTTCCCTGGGGAATTTTGTGCTTTCGGAGGGCCCCTGGCAGCTCCCCCCTCGCCACATGCTACCTGAAGTCAGGGCAAGCTGGGGCAGAAGCAGCAGAGGCGTTTGTACCTGGGTTTCTTGACTCCATCCCAGGGCCAAGGAGGAGCAAGAACGGGGATACCTGGAGGAAAGATTTGGCCTGGGGCTAGTGAGAGGAGGTAGCAAGCCAAAGAGAAGGGGGCGAGGAAAGGGGGAAGAGAACAGAGGACCAGCCTAAGGTTCAAGTCCTGAGGGACAGAAAGCAAGGAGGAAGGAGTCTCCAGTTCTCAGCCAAGTCCTTGCTCTGGAGAAGAGTAGGAAGGTGGGGAGGGGAGAAGGCCGAGAATCCCGGGCACTCTGGTGCTCAGCCTGGGGAGGCCAGCAGGGCGTGTTGCCAGGCCCAGGCCACCCCTGCAGCTAGAGCTGGCCTTCCGGGTCATCCTCCCGGACAGCCAGGGAGCACCGGCCCGAAGGCTCCGTCTTAGCTGAGCAACAGCAGGCACAGTCTTAGAACATGAAACCTTGGACTCTCGGCCTTGGATGGACCTCCCGGGCCCAGCAGCTCACTTGGTGAGGCTCCCTACCCTACCAGCTCTGGGTAAGGGGGAGGCTGGGCCTGTGCCAGGCCTCTTCGTCTGCCCGTGGGCAGTGGCAGGCCGTCCTGCCAGGCCGCCTGGAGCAGGCGATGGAAGCGGGCACGGAACAGGGAGCCGGGGAGCCCAAGCGGGGCCTGGCCTTGGGTCTCTTCTCTAGGTTTGGCGACTGAGGCTCTTTCCGGGGCAGGCTCCGACTCGGGGGTTGCCCCTGGCTGTCCAGACTCCTCAGAGCTTGGGCCAGGGGTTCCCCTCTTCTTCTTTTTGGTCTTGGAGCCCCGGGGCTCCAAGGTGGCTGAGACTGAGCTGACTTCTTCTCGGAGCTTGGAAACTTCTGAGGAAGCAGCTTCTGCCTTAGCTTGGGGGCTCTGCCTGTTATGTTCTCCTGGGGGGAAGAAAAGACATCAAGCTTAGGCAGGTGCGACAGGACCTATGGCGGCCCCACTATTCCCCCCGCCCCGTTCCCTCCTCGACCCCTCGTGGGGTCCTATCTAAAACCGAGCACTCGGTTCTCCTGGCGAGCCCCCCATCTCCTCCCCAAGGACAGGTGATGCAGACAAAGATGAAGGTATGAGCACACACACGCAACCACCCAGAGGGCACCCTTCTGGGCACACGCATGGCAGGGGCGTGGAGGGGCGGGGGAGCTGCCCACGTGGTCACAACAACAACAATGTACCTCATCCTCTCCTCCTCCCCGTCTCCCCCCAAGCCCAAGGTGTCTAGAGAAGAGGAAGGAAAACAGGCAGGGAAAGCGGAGCAGGAAGACGAGGGCAGGATGGTTGTTTTATTAAGCTTTCTCCACAAAATGGTACCTACTTGGAGGCATGGCCGCCAGGCTGTGAACAGGAACCTGTAAGAAATAAAGGTGGGGTAATTTTACGGAGAGAGGGAGGGGGAGCCCCCTGAGTCCAGGGGAAGGCCAAGAGAGTCTGAGTGAGAAAGTCACCTCTTTAAGTGAGCTGGGAGGGGGCACGGGGACAGAGGAGGGCCCCTTGTCAGTCCCTCTCGGGATAAGCACTAATCCTGTCCCTCCCTAAATCCCAGTAAAAGGAATTGGGCAGAATGGTCCGAGGGCCCCTGACAGTGAGGATTCCAAGTCTTCCTTATGCTGGGTATCACTAGTGAGAGACGCCCTCCTCCATCACTTACACAGACCTTTTCAGGCTGCCAGTTTAGTCCCTTCTGGGCCCATCTCCAATCTTTGCTGATCAAAGGCTCCCTCTTTAAGGGAACCCCCTCTGCTTGGGGGGAGGTACTGCTGCTTCCCCACCACCTTGCCACACAGGGCTCCTCTAGTGTGGGGCACTGTCTATAGAAAGCTGGGAACAGGCACTATTGTGCCGGGTGGGGAGGAGGACGGGGACAGTTTGCACCCCAAACCCAGTTACTCAAAGAGCCACGACTTGGATGATGTGAGTCGCCCCTCCACAAATCCAGGCCCCGACACCTCTCTGCTTTAGGAGCTTGTCTCTGGACACTGATGGAGCTACAACATACATCACCTGACAGCTACCCTGGTGACTGACCTCTTGGGAACTTAGCCAGGCTGGTCCTTAAGACAAGAGACAGAGAGTCAAGTGGCATTAGAGATGGAGTGAGGGGCTCACGGAGGTCGGGGGACTCAAGGGCAAACGCAGGACAAGTCTTCACCCCTATCGCCCCTTCCTCACTGTGTGCTGGGCGGAGAGCAAAGGAGAGAACCCGTGGAGGGCAAGACAAAGGCAAACAGCGGCTTCTCGGAGGAGTCCCCCAGATCCCAAGTCACTGCTCTGCATCTGGGGCAAGGCTCGCCCAGAGGCAGGGTTCAGACAAACAGCGCGCCTACTGAAAACATGTTCCAGCACCCTCCTTCAGGTGGGAGTGACTCGAGCTACGTAAGAACCAGTTCCGAAAGATAAAAATAAAAAGCTGCCAGCCACCAAGTTCCCTGGAGTCTCATAGACTTCCCACCCAGACGGGGAAGAAATGCTTTTAGACTCTCCCTCTTGGCCAAAGAGTCAACAGCTGAGTCCTTTATCAGCTCTCCTGGGAGAGAAGTAACCCCCGTGTACCATGTCTGGCTGGTGTTGTGGGAAAGAGAGGGAGGGAGGGAGGGAGAGAGAGAGATTTCATAGGTGAAACCCTAGGGGTAAGGAGGAGGAACCCTGATTAAATCTGGTTGACATTTTAGAATCATTGACTCATAAAATGTCAGAGCTGGAAGAGACCTTAAAGTCCACCAGACTTTCTAATGTTACTGCACAAACTTTCAGATGAAAAAAGTATTGATTTGGCCTTTGATTTTTTTTTTCTTCCTCTCCCCTTTCTTTTATTCCTTCCCCCCCCCCCCTTAATTCTTTAAGGAATGGCTATCTGGAGGAAGAGATACAGGGGAAAGTTCAGAAAAAAGGGTCGTTAAGGTTTACTAGCCTCAGACATTTACTAGCTATATATGACCCTGGGCAAGTCACTTAATCCTGTCAGGCTAGAGAAGCACATGACAAACCACTTCAGTATCTTTGTCAAGAAAAGCCCACGTGGGCAAGAGGAATCTGGACAATGAAAAACTGAACAATCACAACAATTTTCCCTTTCTACCACCTAAAGTTTGCAGAGCAAATGAAGAGCACAAGCAAGGCTTAGTTGAAGAGAACACAACTTTTAGAACACTGAATGTCCTCGTTGTAAAGCATTCTTGTTTGTGGTCCACTGTTAGAATAAAACTCTTCCAACATCAGCCATCACTGAGGCCAGAAGTTCTTAAAAGTTTTTTCAACCTGGTCGCTTGCGCCTCATTGCTACAGTATTCAAGGTAAAATCCAAAAAGATCAAAAGTAAATGTAAAAAATCATATAGATCAAGTGGGACTCTAATGAAGAGATGAGAGAAAATATTCCCAGCCTACCCTTTGTGGAGGCCTTTTAATTTGGACTTTCTCAACTTGTTTTTCCTCTCCAACCAAAACCACAACTGTCATTTAGTTGGCTGTCAGGAATAGGAACAGATAAGGGTACTTTGTTGACATTATAATAAAGAGAAAACATTAAAATTATTTTTTAGAAAGAGTAATGCTAAAAACTATTTTGGAATATATGGGGACTTTCCCCTCCCTTTCCAGACAACTTCCTGGGGTTACAAGCCCAGTAATGTAGTCTCTACTTCAAAGGACATAGACATTTTTGTCACTTTGCATAATTTCAGATTGCTTTCCAAAATAGATACCACTTCACAACTCCACCAACAAAGTATCAGTGTGTCTATCTTTCCAACACTGATTTTTGTCATTTCTTGTCATCCTTGCCATTTTGGAGGAAATGAGGTGAAATCTCAGGATTGTTTCAATTCACATTTCTCTTATTAGTAATTTGGAATATTTTTATGGAGCTGTGCATACATGGCTGGTTTTTTTTTTTTTTTTGAGGCCTGTTTATTCCTATCCTTTGATTACCTATTGGGGATTGGTCACACCCATTGTTACTGTATCTTCAATATCAAACTCTTATCAGAGAAATCTCCTTCTCCCCCTCCCCAATTCGGCCTCTTTCCTTCTTATCCTAGGAATATTAGCAAAGAATTTTTAATTTCAAATAATCAACATTATCTTTTGAAGTGCTTCTATCTCTGGTTTGTTTAAGAATACATCCATTATTGTGAGAGTTGATTTGTTTCTCTAATTTTTAAAAACAGACTGATTTTTAAGATTAATGTCATCTATTTATAACGTATTCTGGAGTGTGCTTGACATTCCCCATATTGGTCTAAACCTAGTTTCTGCCAGACTGTGTTCCAGTTTTCCCAGCAGGTTTACTTGTTTTTTAATCAAATAGGTAATTATTTCCTAGGTAATTTATTTTCCCACTTTATTAAACACTGAGTTTTTGAGTTCTATTGTTTCTGAATCTTCCCTTGTCTAGTCTTTCCATTGATCTCACTAAAACCATCACCATGATTTTGATGACTGCTGCTTTGTTATAGTTTGAGGTGGAGAAGTGCTACCTCCTCCCTGTCCCCCCCACCCCCCACACTGCCCCAGTCTCTCTTTAGCCTTACTTCATCTCATCATTTCTCTTTATATTGAGATCTTTTATTTTTCCAGATGGATTCTGTTATTTTATCAAGTTCTGTAAAGTAATCCCTTGGATGTCATTGGTTTAGAATCAAAAACTTAATTTTGGTGATGTTTTTATTTTTATTATATTGGAATGGCTTAGCCACAAGCACTGCATATTCCTAAAGCTCTTTAGGTTGTTCTTTATATTCCTCAGAGGAACAGTTTATAATTTAACCTATCCCAATCTTGTGTGTGCTTTTAAAGGTTGGTGCCCAGATATTAATGCGTGTCATAGTTATTTGGAATAGGATTTTCTTATTATTGCTTCTTTCATTTTTATTATATAGAAATGCTATTGATTTCTGAGGATTTATTTTGTAGCCTGCAACTTTGATGAAGCTTTTAATTTTCTCAGGATCTTGGCTGATTCCCTGGGGTTTTCACATCATTGGAATAGTTTTTTCCCTTCTTTACCTACCTACTTTTATTACTTTCTCATCTTATTGTGAACATTTCCAGAACTATATCAAATAATAGTGGGATCTTCCCACTATTGAGTGAGCATCCTTGTTTCACTTGCATATTTACTAAAAAAGGTTCTAATGTATCCCCATTGCATGTGATGTTTACTTTTGGTTTTAGATAGATGCTTATAATATTTTTTATAAGTCATTCTATGCCTCCTATATTTTGTAGGGTTTTTAGCATGAAAGAATGTTGTACTTTGTCAAAGGCTTTTTTTCCTCTCGGCATCTTATCTTTCCAAATACATGCAAAAATAGTTATCAACACTCATTTCTTTAAGATTTTGCATTCCAAATTTTTTCTCTCTCCTTCTTCTTTCCCTTCCCCAAGACAGCAAGCTAACCAGCCTAGGTTATACATGTATAATCCTCAAAGGCTTTTTCTGAACTTATTGAGATGATCATACACTTTTAAGTGTTTTAACTTTTAATGTGATTATCTAGAATGTTTTCCTAATATTGAATCACCCTTACATGCTTAGTATAACTCTCCTCAATCACTTGATCATGATGAATGATTTCTTGGATAAATTAATATAGTCTGATATGATTTTGCTTAAAATTTTTAAGTCAATATTCATTAATGATATTAATCTATAGTTTTCTATGTTTTTTTCTTTCCCTGGTTTAAGTGAGTATTAGGATTAACTTTCATAATAGAATTTTGATAGAGTTCTAAAAATTTTTGAAAATAATCTCTGAGGTATGGGAGGTTTGATAGAATTCTGCTATGAAACCAGAAGGCGAGGAGTTTTCCCCTTAGTAGTTCCTTTATAGTTAGATCTAGTTCCTTTTCTGAGGTCAGGCTATCTCTAACTGATGTTTGATAATTTGAGTATTTCATATTTTTGAAGATGTTTATTTCTTTTGCATTCTAAATTTTCAAAAGTAACTATACATATTACGTTCAAGTAATTTTTATTTCTTCTGACTTTGTTGTGCTTTCACTTTGTTCATTTGCTATTTTATTAATTTGATTTTCTGCTCTCTTCTTTTAAATTAGATTAGGTGAATAGCTAGAGTTTTTTTTTTTGTTTTTTTTTTTTTTTTACTTCTTCAGCTCAGCTGTTCCCCAAATTTTTGGTCTCAAGGTTCCTTTATACTCCTAAAAATTCCACCCAAAGAGCTTTTTGCTGGTTAAGGGTTAAGAGTAGCATCTATCAACCAAGAACTACAGAACATCTATTTTCAAGGTCCTGCCTTATATACCTATATACCCATTATCTAACTTGATGCTCAATAAGCAAGGTAGGAGAGGAGGGTTTGTTATTCCCATTTGACAGATGTGAAAACTGAGGCCCAATGACTTGCCTGGGTCATGAAGTGAAGCGAGTAGAAATGGGTTTTATCTATAAATATTTACTGTGTTATAGACATTAAAATGTCTCAGGATGGAAACAGTTGGACTTGACAGATGCTGGAAAAGCCACGCTTAGAAAACCACTACCCAGACAATGACCATCATTCGTAGCAGTTTAGTTTCTGATTAATGAGGAATCATAATTGTGGCTCTTTCTCTCGGGATCTCCACCTCATCTGTAGGCTTCATACACACTAAAACTGGGTTAGCAAGTTCAACAACCGCCCCCCCCCCCAAGAAAGCATTTAAGCATTTATTATTGGATGTGTGTGGGGAAGGAAGGCCCTGGGGTAGAAGTATGGAGGAGGGGGGATGTGACAGCTATCAAATACATCGGCTCCTCGAGCTCATGGAGTCATAGACTAAGAGGAGGGTAAGACACCGACATGATACCTACTATTCCACGACGTGACAGAAATGTAGCGCAATTCTACAGCACAGTGCAAGGACAGCAGGGGCACAAAACTCTGCGTGTGAGAGGTTTACTACTTATTGACCACGATCCCAGGAGGTTGCACGGAGGCCGTGGCAGGCGATCGAGCTTTAAAGGACAGGTGGAGATTTAAAGGGTCAAAAGCTGGAGGGAGACCGTTGTAGGTACGAGGGAAAACATGAGCACAGAGGGGCCAGCGGCACTGGGAGCGTGCGAGGGAGAGTAATGAGACAGAAGGCTAGAAAGGTGATGGGCTGGTTCAGAGAGCTGAGGCCCTCCACTGACTGGTCAAGGAACGGGGACGCGGGAAGTGATAGCAGGGGAAACAATGAAATCTTGGATTTACTGCTTTGACAATCATGTAAAGGTCAGATTGGGAGTGGAGGGGGGAGGGAGAGAGGGGGAGAATAGAAAAGAACACGAGATCCTATTATTTTTACTGTTAAAAAAGCATTTGATTTAGTAGAGTAAAATTGTGGCCCCTTCACAAAGTAGCTCCCAGGCATATTTCAAAATTATGCTAGATTTCCTTAAAGATAGAATAGAGATAACATTGTTCAATGAAACTTTTGATCATTAATATCAATCAAAGGATAAAACAGGGAGTCATGTATTTACCAAATATATTTGCCGATATTATGGAGGAGATGCCGTAAGTCAATCGGGTTTATATGTCCCAACAAGCAAAGGGTCTTTGGGTCACTGGGAGGTGGGGAAGTAGAAACAATGTCCAGTCACCCTCAGCAACCCTCTTTGTGCGCCAAAGGTTCCCATCCACAACCCGCGCTCTCTCTCTCTCTCTCTCTCTCTCTCTCTCTCTCTCTCTCTCTCCCTACTATGAAAATCTTCTTGGACAGCCCATAATCACCAATAGCACTTCTGTTTTCAAGCCCCCCCCCCCCCACTCCAGCAGCAGCACTCTGGGAGGTAAGTAAGACTGTGGGAGGAGGGATTGTCCCCATTTGGCAGATGAGAAAACTGAGGCTCAATGACTTGCCCAAGAGGGTGAGCCAGTGCCAGAGGTAGTCTTGTCTCTCATTTACAGTGAAGGCATGGCCTTAGCTACTGAGTGTTCCAGAACCTACACTAGTTATCTGCTGCATCCGGAGCATCTTCCTCCGCTGGCAGCAGGGAGGAGGCCGCTCAGTATTTATCACTTGGGAGGCGGCCAGGTGCTTCTCCAAGGCCGTGCTCCAGCAGCCCCCCCCCCCCCCGCCCCGGCTGGCCAGGCCTGGACAACGGCCCGGTGCTCACTCAGCAGAAGCCGGTGACCGTTTGAGAAACCACGCAGGCCCGGAGGGCCGGTGATCTGCATCACACGCTGATTCAGAGACTTGCAGTCCCCACGGGGCTTCCTCATCGCTCCCCTTTCAAGGTAAGGAAACCTAAGTCCCAGACAAGTCAAAATCAAAGGCCCGGGACTGGCCTCCCCACGCCTCTCAGCCTCATGGGGGGGAGGAGGGGTCCGCACCAAGGGGCTGCTCCCTCTGTCCTCCAGAACCCCGAGTGAAGCGGGCAGAGCCCGCGGCTGCTCCTGTGTCCCTCTGAGCCTGACGCACTAATGTGCCCAGAGGCCCTTCCGGTCACTCGCTCCCAGGTCCGAATCTTATCCCACAGACCCGAGGGCGGGACCGGAGCCAGAACTACACCGGGAAGGCGGGGAAATCACCTTCTCTTTTACAAATGGGGAAACGTAGCCCCACCAGCCAGGGAGGCCTCTTACACACAAACCTGCGCAAGCTCTCTGGGCCGGGCATGGGCGGGGGGAGACAAAGACAAACCTCACACAGTCCCTGGCTTCGAGGACCTTCCAGTTCCTCTCCAGCTACGTATTAACTTGGATCTGATTTTACATAAAGCTTTTATTTAAGCCCCAGATCCCAGAGGCTCAGCAGAAGGGGCAGGACTAGGGCTGGGGAAGGGATAAAAGAAGTATATATAAACATTCCGTCTTTCTTAGTGTCTATATATTTATATATTCTGTACACATATCACGTGTAAATATATACATAATATATATTTACATATACACAAATGCACATATACTAACACATATCTTACATATACAGAAGTACATCTCTCTACCGCAGCCTCTAGGCTTCTTCCACAGGCTGTGAAGAGGGGCTGAGCCCAGAGGGGCCGGGGAGGGGCTGGTGGCCCCCGCCTCCCGAGCCGGAAGGAGACAGCGGGGCTCTCTGGTCCCTCGCGGCCACCCCTCTCACACCAGAGGCTTCCAGGGGGATCCAGTGACTCCCGGCAGAGGGGGAGGGGGCTCGGGAGGGACCCCCAGCCTGGCAGTGCTGGGGCTGCCGCTGAGAGCAGGAGGAGGGGGGCGGGGAGCGGGGGGCGGGGCGGGGAGCTTACCCAGCTGTCTGCGGATGCAGTCCCGCCACTGCAGGCCCAGCAGGTCCGGGTAGATGTCTGGGAGCTGGCGCAGCGCCAGGAGCTTCAGCATGCGGGAGGTGCAGCCGTCGAGGGCACAGTCCCGGAGCGCCCGCTCCTCCGACAGCGTGGTGGGGCGCAGCTCGACTCGGTGCTCCTGGAGCACGTGGTCCACTGAGGCCCCGGGCAGCCGGGGGAACAGCTTCTCCTTCACCAGATAGATGGGGACAAAGATGGCTCCGGCGCGCACCACGTGGGGGAAGGGACACTTGTGCGTGAAGAGGAAGGTCTCCAGCTGGGCCAGCAGCTCCGCCAAGAGCCCCTTCACCCCCACGCAGCTCAGCCACGTGTCCCGGGCCCGGGCCTCGGCCGCTCGGGGCCTGCTCGGGCCCTTGGCAGGGGAGGAGGCCGGCGGCAGAGGTAGAGACGGGCTCTCGTCGGCCTCCTCCAGCCACTCTCGGAGCCTTTCCGGGGACGAGCGGGCCACAAAGTCAGAAATGGCGTCGCACAGGGACAGATGGAGGCCCGTGAAATGCTGCTCGGGGCTGCCCGCGGACGTGGGGGCGGCCTCCGGGCCCCTGCCGGCCTTGCCCGCGGCGGGGGCCGGCTCAGACGCCACGGGAGGCGCGGGAGGCGACGGCTCGGGCAGAGCCACGTTGAAGCAGGTCACCTGCAGGGGCTGGCTGAGGAGCTGGAGGTTGGCAGACTGGGTGGGGGCGGGGGTGGGGGTGAGGGCGGGGGCGGGGTTGGGGGAGGGGGCGGGGGCAATGGTAGACGTGGGCGCCGGTCGGAGGATCTTGAACTTGCGGAACATGAAGGCCACGGAGCTGTGGAAGCTAGTCCTTGGAATGGTCTCGATCATGGCGGGCACCAGGGGAGGGGGGGCGGGCAGCCTGGGCTGCTCTTCCTGGCCAGCCTGGCTCGTTTCTACCCCGTCCGGGGGTGCCGCGGGCTCGGCGGGCAAGCCCTGGTTCAGGGCCCCCTGGGAGAGCTCGGCCAGTTGCTTCTTGAGGCTCAAGTCCAGCGCCACCTCCTCCCTGGGCGGGCACTGGCTGCCCAGAGGGGGCCCCGGCTGCCCTTGGGGCTGCCCACAGGGAGTCAGCAGCAGCACGTCGCACTCGTGCCCGTCCTTCCCCTCGGCGTCCTTGGGGCCTTGGCCGTAGGCCTCGGCATCTGCGCAGGGCACCAGGGGGCAGGCGGCGCTCGGGGGCTGGGCCTTGGGCAGGGGCAGCTCGGGCATCTTCTCGCACCGATTGTCCAGGTAGTCCCGGTAGGGCGCCAAGCTGAAGACGTTGTTGATGATGGGCATGGGCGGCGAGCAGGGAGGCGGGATGGCACTCTCGGCGTTCTCAGCCTGCTGCAGGGTCTGCGGAGGCTCCCTGGGGGAGGGGAGCGGGTTCTGGGGCGCGGGGCCCGGCGGGCTCCTCGGCGCGGGGCTGTCCGGGATGACGATGGGTGTGGTGGGAGGCTCCTCCAGGCCGGGCTGGGGGTGGGCTTCTTCCTTGGCAAAGCTGTATGGCCACTTCTTGCCCTCCGGCTCCAGCCGGGGCTTCTCCACCTTGCCGGGGCGGGAGACGGGGCAGGCGGCCTCCTTCTGGGGGGCGGTGTTCAGGGCTGGCCCCCCGCTCCCCAGGTGCTGACACACCAGCTGGAAGGCGCTGTGCTGATTGGCTCCCAGCTTGCCCCGGGGGGCCTCCTGGACGGGCGACATCCCTCCGGCTCCCAGGGCCGGCCCGTACAGGGGCAGGCCGTCCCGAGGAGCAAAGGCAAAACCGGGCGTCTGAGACATGAAGTCCAGCTGGCACTTGGGGGGAGGCGGCGGCGGCGGCAGCTCAGGTTCGTGGGAGGTTGCCGTCCCAGCCTTCAGGCTGGGCGAGCTCCCCTGCATGGGGCCCGCGGGGTAGGCACAGCTTTCTAGCTTGGAGGGGGGCACACAGGGCCCCCGCGCTGCCTGCTGCTGTGGGTAGCTCCCTGGGAGCCCGTTTCCCCTGTAGCTGTAACCCTTGTAGGGGTTGGGGGACTGCAGAGAAAGCACAGAGCTGTTAGGCTTCTCTGGGGGCGGGTAGCCGGGGGGGTACAGCAGAGGCTGCTCGTGCATTGTTAGTGGGTAGTGGGAGGGTGCCCGCTCCTGGTAGGGGGGCACTGGGGGCTGTGGAAGTTTTGTCCAGGAGCCTGGGAGCCCTTCGGCTGCCTTCTTGTGCCCTCCGTACGGTGGGGAGTATTTGGAGTCCAGGAAGAGGGCACTCCGGATGGCACGGTACTTGTCCAAGGCCACCTGGTAGGAAGAAAGGTTGGCCACGGCCTCCTTGCCCGGTGCCCCGGACTGTGGCAGAGGAAGAAAGGTAGTGTCCAGGTGTTGACTCTTGCTGGGCGTAGTGGCCAGGGAGCAGTGGGAGTTGCCCTGAGGCAATAAGGGGGAAGCAACTGTCCAGTCCATGTCCAGGGGCCGCTTGGCCCCACTCTCAGCTGCCGGGGTCCCCAGGGCCAAACACGATGGCGCCCCGTAGCCCGGATCCATGTAACACATGGGGTTCCGATATATGGGTTTGGGGGCTGCCAGGGGGGCGCAGGCCGAGGGCCCCGGCCCCTTCATGCCCAGATAGGGAGAGCCCCGGGTGGCCTGCAGCAGAGGGTCGCGGTGGTCCAGATGCCCTGTCCACTTCTCCTGGGCCAGGAGCAGATTCCGCATCGCGTGGTCCCGGCCCTTCTCCACGGGCTGAACGCCCTCCGCTTCCCGCTGATACAGCAGACAGTTCATGAGCATGCTGTCCGCCCGCAGGGACTGCCCAGCCACCACGCCCCCATAGGACACATGGGGGTTCCATCCAGCCAAGTTGTCGTGGCCCACTTCGGGGCTCCCCACGGGGTAGGTGAAGTAGGTCCCCTTGTAACGTAGGTGGCCCTCGCTGCCCGGGCCGGGCAGGGATCCCGACTTGCAGATCCCAGCGGGCGGCCTGTGCCCAGCTTCCGCCTCGAGGAGGGCAAACTTGTTGTAGATCATGGGGTCCAAGGGCCCGGGCGGCCGCTTCCCGGTCATCACTGCGTTGGGCCTAGGCCTGCCGAAGACCAGCCGCTCTGAAAGAGAAAGAATGGAGGCAATGGTTAGGGGATCTGCGAGGCCCATCGTCCCAACCGGGGAAAAGTGCCCACCTCACCATGGGCGGGCAGGGAGTATAGGGGATGGGGCACTGGAGTACCCCCTCCCCGCCCATGCTCGTGGTACCCCCCCCTGGGGTGCCGCCCTCCCGGCTCCCTTTTCTGTTGTTCTCTCACTGCATTGTAAGTGGGGGCAGGAGCTTTGTTCTCATTTGTATTTCCAGCCCCGAACACGGCTTCCGACAACAAGTGGAGACTTAATAAGTGTTTACCCATCACCAGGTGCCTGGAGCTTTACAAACATCTCGTCCGGGCTGCAAAGGAGCAGAACAAGACCCCGGAAATTCTGCACCCTGGCCCATGGCCCAGATCTCAGGGACCCTGTCAGAACACAGGACGAACAACAAATGGGAACCCCTGGGACCACTGAGCCGCTGCTTAGGACACGGCCATCTCCAAACTCTTCGGTCACAAGCTCTGTCATAAATTCTAAGGCACGGCTGCACTCGTACTACATACTACGTACACACACGCACATACAAATGCACTAACAAATGTGCAGCAGAAAACGCAAAGGCAGAAATCAAAGGGACGATCTAAAGGTGAAACAAGCTGCGATCCTAGAGTAACTGGGGCTTTGTAAGCAGGGGTGTGACACTGGGAGAGCCGAGGCTACAGCAGCTCTGGGAAGAGAGGATGGAGAAAGGTCAGAGGCAGAGAGGCCAATGTGGAGGAGGGAGGCAAGAGGTGCCAAACTGAGCTGCTCTTCAGTTCGTGACTAATTCTGGGGTTTTCTGGGGAAAATGGTACAGCGATGGGTCCTTTCCCTCTCCAGCTCGTTTTACAGATGGGGAAACTGAGGCACCCAGGGTGAAATGACTTGACCAGGATAGCACAACTGGGACATGGCTTTCTGGTTCCCAGTCCTGTGTGTGCTCCATCCTCTGAGTCAAGGGAGTAATGACAAAATGGGCCAGTTGATGGGATGTGGGGGAGTGAAAATGAGGAGCCATTAATCTTTTCCTAATTCGGGGGGGGGGGGAGGAAGAAAGAGGATGTGTTGGAGACCTGCCTGGGCAGTTACTTGTGTGACCCCTGCTTCTGCTCTTTGATGACCTGACCACCAAACTTCAGGGATAGGAATCTTTTTCTTGAGGCTGGCTAGGTGGTGCCGGGGACAGAGGACAACATCTGGAGTAGAAAGCTCATGGCTAGCCCCTGACCTGCTGTGTGACCTAAGTCACTTAACTGCTGCCTCATTTCCTCAGCTGTAAAGCACCTCCCACAATATCCCACCACAGGATAAAATGAGATCAAGTGCTATAAAAAGCATTATTATACTGAGGCAATCTATTCCACTACAAGACATCTCCCCTTTATTCAAATCTGAAATTGCTTCATTTCCATTTCCATATATTGTTCCTACTTCTAATTTTTTGGGGATCCAGCAGACAATTCTCATTAAACTCCCTTAATTGAAGAGTAGCTACACGCAGAAGGCATTTAGTAATTGCTTAGCTAAGGGGAATGATGAATCAAGCAAATTTCATAAATGTTGTTGATCCCTATCTGATCTTCAATCTTCAAAATTATTGTGATTATACTTGGGAATCAAGAAAAATTGGGTTCAAATCTCTCATCAGAAACTTAATAGCTTAATAACTATGTGACCCTGGGCAAGTAACTTAACTTCTCACTCCCTTTCCACCCAAGTATCAAAGCTAAAAGCTAGTTTCAACTCCAGCCACATTTATTTTTTATTTTCAAAACATATGCATAGACAGTTTTCAACATTCGCCCTTGCAAAACCTTGTGTTCCAAATTTTTCTCTCTCTTTTCCTCCCCACCCTCTCCCCTAGACAGAAAAATAATCTAATGTAGATCAAACATGTGCAATTCTTCTCTACATATTTCCACAATGATCAATGCTGCACAAGAAAAATCAGATCAAAAAAGAAAACAATGAGAAGGCAAACAACAAAGAGTGAAAATACTATGCTGTGATCCACACTCAGTCCCCACAGGCCTCTCTCTGGGTGCAGATTACTCTCTCCATCACAAGATCACAGGAACTAGCCTGAGTCACCTCGCTGTTGAAAAGAGCTAAGTCCGTCAGAATGGATCACCATATAATCTTGCTTCCAACCACATTTACAAAACGAGGAAGTGAAGCTTGATGCATCTTAGATTCTTTTCAGCTCTAAAGTCATACCTTTTCAAGACCTAAAAGCCTTTTCATTTCATATGAAAAAGTCCCATGCTTCATCATTAAGAAAAAAATGTGAAGTATCAAAATTTTCATTTTGTTGAGAAACCACTAGGTGGCAATGTAAAAATATGGTGGTAAAAGGCAGGAAGTTTCGAAATCCTATAATCAATTGAATTATTCAATGATTTCATATCAATCATCAAGGATCCCTAATATTTGGCTCTGGGCTGAAGGCTAGGGATTAAAGATAAAAAATGGCATAGCCATCCCGTTCCCAAAGATAGTAGAACAGCTTAAGTACATTAAGATAGACTTAGTAAATGACTCTAGTTACCTCCTGTTTGATAAACCTAGAGACTCCAGCTTCTGGAATAAGAACTCGCTACTTAAACAAGAACTGCTGAGAAAACTAGAAAACAGTAAGGCAGAAAACCAACATTGACCAACATCCCACATCACAAACCAATATAAAGCCAACATGGGGATATGATTTCAACATAAAGGTTAATACCATAAATTAGGAGAGCAAGGAAAAGCTTTATCTGTCAGAGCTATGGAGAAGAGAAGGATTTCAGAAAATAAAATGACATTAAGAAATGAAAAATGGGAAATTTGAAAAATGAAAAATTTGCATAAACAAAATCAATGCAACTAAGATTAGAAAGGAAACAAAGCTTGGAAATAATTTTTACAGGTCTCATTTCTAAAATATAGAGAGAACTGAGTCAAATTTATAAGAATGACCATTTATCAATTGGAGAATGGTTTGCAAAGACTACAAAAAGGCAATTTTCAGATGAAAAAGTTAAGCTATCTACAATTATATAAAAATATGCTCTACATAATATTATTAGAAATATATACATTAAATCAAGTCTGAGGTACCACCTCATACCTATTAGATTGACTAAGATGACAAAAAAGGAAAATGATAAATTGTCAAGGTCCGGGCTACCTCCTCTGAAGGACTCAAAATAAGTCCTGGCCAGGATAAGCAAAAGTCTTTGCCCCACATTGGGCACCAAAATGTAATGTCCTGATCGTCTCTCAGTTGTTAATCCTTCTCTGGGAGTATAATCTTTTCCTCTGTGAGCAGGTTTCTTGAGAAGCTTCTGGAGCCTTCCCCTCCAAGTGTGGGATTGATGGACTTGTGAATCCACAGGACGTCTTCTCTTTGACTCAATCCAGACTGCCGTCCCAACTCAATGTCCCAGTCTAGATTGCTCTTCAGACTCAATGTTGCCTTCTTTTATCCTCGAAGAGAATGGGCTTGTGAGAACTCCTACAACCAATGAACTTGCTCCTTTTAAAGGTGCAAACTCCTTTAAATGTGTAAACTCCTTTTCAGAAGTCTAAAGGTGTAAACTCCTTTTAAAGGTTTGAACTAAAGGTGTGAATTCTAAGCTAGAGAATTGTTTAGACAACCTGAGTTAGCACCTTGTAATCCTAACAATAAATGTTCAAGAGGACATGGGAAAATTAGGACACCAATGCATTATTGATGGAATTGTGAACTGAGGCAGCCATTCTGAAGAGCAATTTGAAACTATGCATACCCTTTGATCCAGTAATACACTACTGGATCCATATATTAAAGAGCATAAAAATTGGAAAAGGACCTATATATGAAAAAAAAAAAATGTTTATAGCAGCTCTTTTTGTGGTGGCAAAGAACTGGAAACTGAGGGGATGTCCTATCAATCGGGGGACGACTGAACAAATTGTGGTATATGTATATAATGGAACACTACAATTAAGACTTAAATCAACTGATGCTGAGCGAAGTGAGCAAGACCAGGAGAACGCTGTACAGTTACAGCAATACTGTGCAATAATCAACACTGACAGACTTAGATCTTCTCAACAATACAGTGATCTAAGACAATTCTAAAGGACTTATGATGTGTCCATACCTAATCTGTTGCCAAATCCCGTCTTTTCTACCTTCTTCCCATCTTTTCTATCTCCTTTTCTTCTCAGACAGATGGTAAGACAATGGTCCACTTGAGGTGGTTCAGTTTTCTCCCTCTTTCTCCCCTAGTGACATTACTGTTGGACTTCATTGTGCCCCCAAGTTGGGGACCTCCCCCTGCTTCAGTTCCTGGTGTGTTGTATTCACTTGTTAGACTGGAAACTCCTTAAGGGCTGAGACCAGCTTCGATTTCATTTGCATTTTTATTTCCAGGCCTTGGCACATGTATTTTAACCAAGGTTTTTTGACTGGCTTGATTGACACTATCAGCATCCCATCTGCACTCACATAGATGCAGACCCTCATCATCTCATACATGGATTGTTGACTGATAGCCTCTGACTGGACACCCCATCTCTCCCCACTTTCATCAGTCCTCCACTAAAAAGTAATTTTGACTAAGTCACCAATAAATTAGTGGCTCCTTAACCCCTCCAGAATCAAAAAGAAAAACTTCTGTTTGCCTTTCAAAGCTCTTCTTTGTGATCAGTGCTAATGGCCTCTTTCCCTGGCTGCATCCCAAGCCTGGATTCTTTCCCTCCTCATCTCAATCTCCCTGCTCTCCTCCATTTCCTCCCAAGTCTCAGCTTAAGAAGCCCCAGAGACTATCCTTCTTAAGAATTGGAGGAGGAGGGTGATGAGATGGGGAATGCCCTAATGGCGCCTGCTTGGGTGTTGAACTGTGAAAATGAGAAGCACCAAGCTCTTTAAGCTCATCAGCTCTATCTCCTTAACTCCTTTTTTGTCCAACTCTCCACGCCTACCAGCTGCAATGTCAGTAGCATCCCCCTCCTGTTCTTTCTCTTCACACTTCCTTGTCCCACTGTTATCCTTATTTTTTTAAGAACTCATGGGATTCTTTAAAGCCAACTGTATTATATTGTACATAAGGAATGTTTCCTCAGGAATTGAATCAGGACCTTTAGCTTCATAATATTCAATTAGTTGCTCTCCCACTACTTTCCACAAATCTGGCTCTAATTTTTCTTTCTTAGAGAGCCAAGGTGATACACTCTTAATACATTGATCTTAATACATTAATATAGTGATCTGGACTGTTACCAACAAACCTTGCTTCTCTATTAACCTAACTATGCATGTTGAATACACTCCCCTGGGCTGGGGAGACTCTTTTCTTAGTATTTGCCCCATTTCAGCTAAAGAAACAAAAGTGACTACTTTAGCCCTTAACAAAGTTTCCTGCTTGTCTATGTTTATACTCACCCTATTTCCGGGTTACAGGGACTTCTCCACTGAAGTTACGATCACGTTAGTCGAACTGCTGAGTGCAGGACCTCATGTCCATAGCCTCACCTTTAGTGCCAAAATGTATGCCGGCGATCTAACCTCTGGAAGATCTCAGGAAGATCTCAGGAAGATCTCAGGACCAGCCTGGGTCTCAACGGAGGAGGCAGGAGAGCCACCAGGAGGTCGGTCAAAGATGGAATGTCTCATTTCCAATCCTCTCAGCCCTTAAAAGAGCTCAGAATGATTACATCATTACAGTACACTAAGTATGTGTGAACTAGAGCAAGTGATAACTATGAGCATCCTGTAAGTATCCCTTGCTTCAAGTACAACACAGGTGGTCACACCCTCCTTGATTTCTTAGGAAAGGTGGGAACACTAAAGGGAGGTGGGAGATGAACCAGATATTTTTAGCAGATTCCCAGGAACCTCTGGGCTGAAGGGTTTTAAACTGTAGAGGGCTGAAGATAGTGTGGGAACTCTATGTGAGGTATAAGACCCTTCAGCCCAGAGGGAACCTGTGGTTCATTTCCCACCTCCCTTTGGTGTTCTCACCTTTCCTAAGAAATCAAGAAGGGCGGGACCACCTGTGTTGTACTTAGAAGCCAGCGATACTTACAGGGTGCTCATAGTTAACACTTACTCAGTGTGACTGATGAGATAATGGTTCTCTAGTGATGGGGGAGCTCCAAAACTGCCCTGACCTGGGGAAGAGAGCCATGAAGTAAATGCTTCAAAAACTCCTTGAAGGGGAGAAATTCTCCTTGAACTCTTGCCTCTGTGAAAGACCCCCCTCTCCCCAGGGAATCAAGATAAAGTGGTTTCATTCTATTATCTTGGTGGGCTATTGACCTCTATTGAGCTGAAAATTGGCTCAGCACCACTACCAGTAAACGGTCCCCATTCTACTGGAAATCTAGGCCTGGGGGCAGTGACAGCATTAAGGGAATCTGGTTTGGTTGAAACTTCTGCCTCAGATTTCCTTATTAAAAAAAAAAAAAGACAATTTTAAACTTATTTCTTTGCAGAGAACCTAAAAAGCAGGGCCATGCCAGACCAAGGAACCTCTCCTTGGCATAGCTGCCTTCGAGGACCCTCTGCTCACTGAAAAGACTTTCTCTTTTCAGCATTAACCCTCTTTATCTCTCTCACCTACTTCTCTGTCAGGACCAGGCAGAGTCCAAAGCACGACCAGTTCTTGTCAAGGAACCCCTCTCTCTCCTTGGCATAGCTGCCTGCCAAGACCCTTCCCCGTGAAAAGAGACCCCCCCCCTCTTTTCAATGTTAGCACACCCCTGTTTTATCTGACAGGATTTTCTCCTTTGTTCATCTTTCTGCTAGACTCCTCTGCTAGACTATTTTTCTGTCAGGACCTTACCATTGAGGAATTGTCTCCTAGCAAAAGTTGACTTCTCAGTGCTAATAAACTTTTTGGCTGTCCAACTTTTGGGGTTTGTAAATTCTTTTGTGAAGGACCTATGCCAACCTGAAGGGGTTCCCACAACTCTCTGCCCTTCAACAAACCTCATCATTAGTTCACATATACTTAGTGTGATATAATGATGTAATCACTCTAGTTGACATACTTAGTGTGATGTAATGATGTGATCAGACTGAGGTATTTAAGGGCTGAGAGGACTGCAGAAGAGAACACAGAGTCTGAGTCATGGAGACAGACACAGATCTTCCTGGTGGCTCTCCTGCCTTCATCCCTCTCCATCCAAGTCCAAGGCTGGTCCAGAGAGCTAGTCTGGACATTACATTATACCTTACCCAGAATTCCCCCATTATCTGCGGCCCTCTGTACCCAGAGACTGATGAATAAATGAGAAATCTCACCTGCTGACAGAGAAGTGATGGCCAGACTAACAATGCCTAGGGAGAGGTGTTTGGGGCCACTGCCACCATGGAAACTGCTTTTGTTTGACTGGGCTAACCTGTCAAAAGGGTTTTGTTTTCCTTTTCTTAGAGGTGGGTGGGAAGGGAAAAGAGGAGAAAAATAAATGTGTAATAACTGAAAAAAAAAAAGGGAAGGAGGGAGGGGGGAAAGGTAGAAGGGAGGAGAGAAAAGAAAGAAGGGAGTGAAGGAGGGAGGAAAGGAAGGGAGGGAAGGAGAGAAAAAAGGGAGGAAAAGTTAATAGAGGAGGAAAGAAGAAAGGAAAAAAAGGAAAAATGGATGGGAAAGAATGCCCCAGAGAATCACTTCAAATGCTTACTGTGTATGACCCCAAACAAAGCTATAAAATGAGGAGGCTGGCCTAGGTGGCCTCTAGGGTCTCTTCCAGTTCCAGCTTGAGAGTCTTTTACAATTGGGTGGATGACACTGAGCTCTCCCACTGGCTTATATTTTCTCCATAACGCCTTGGGGGGAGGGTCTCCCCTAATCTTTATTTCTTCTAGCCCACCCTCAAGCTGGAAGCTCAGATGACCTCCCCCCACAGTCTAAAGAGAGGCCAGGTCTTTCTAGGGTAAATGGCAGCCCAGCCTGGGCAGGAAAGAAACTCAAGACAGATGAATTCTCCAGTGCTTCTGGTTCTTACGGGAGTAGAAGATGGGAAGAAGGGAGTGAGTTTGCTCTGAAGAGATAAGAGGGGCAGAAAAGGGTCATGGAGGCTGGATGGGAGAAGTGCCTCCCTCCCCTCCTTCATGGTCAGGCCCTGAGTCCACGAACTATAGAATGGGAACCAAGTAGGTCCCTGCCTGGGAGCTCTCAAGGGGCTCAATTCTGTAGCACCCAATTAATCTGGTCTCCCTGGAAATCCCCCTCCCTTACAATAGCTTACAAAGTTAGACTTTCTCTCAGGGGAGGGGGAACTGAGGGAACAGAGGCAAAGTCAGCCCAACCTGTTAAATAGCTATCCCTAATATTAAATAAGTTGATTTGGTCCTGCACTGTTAGGTTCTTACTAGGTGCTAAGTCAGTACTTAACAATTCTCTAGCTCAGGGTTCACACCTTTAGTTCACACCTTTAAAAGGAGTTCTGCAAAGGTGTTTACACACCTTTAAAAGGAGCTAGTCCATTGGCTGTAGGAGTTCCCACAAGCCCCTGGGAGTACCCACAAGCCCATTCTCTGGGAGGATAAAAGGAGGCAACATTGAGCTTGGAAAGCAGTCTGGATTGGGTCAAGGGCAAGACTTTCCAGGAGAACTTCAGAGAAGTTGGAGGAGATTCAGAACCAGGATTCAGGAAGAAGCGGATTTGAGATTTTACCTTCGCTCTGGCTGGAGGCTCCAGAAGCCTCCCAAGAAACCTGCTCACAGAGAAAAGGATTAACAGAAAAGAGATCTCCTCCCAGAGAATGATAGAAATTCTAGAGACAATAGAACATCTTACTGCACTGAGCAAAGGCTGAGGATTTGGAATATCACCTTTCCCTTCTAGCAGGCCACAATGGGTACCAACCTCCTCAGAAGCATCCTCCCTTCTTGTTTCTGCCATTCTCCACCCCCCACTTCCCTCCAACCTTGAACCAGGCCTGACCTGGCTCCCCTGAGCCCTCTAGCTTCTTCAGGGACTATCAGATTAAGCTAAGGAAGGGGAGCAGGAGTAGGTAAGGTGCCATTTTCCCTAAAGGGGAAGAGTCTGCTTCAGATTCTGAGTGCCTTTCCCCCTGGGAGTGTGGGAAAGAGAAGGGAGCATTCCTAAATGAATCTCACAGAATTCCTTGATAACTTCAAAGAATCTTTCCTGACCCCAAACAGAGGAAAGATTAGAACAGCACCACTCTCCCATCCATCCATCCCTGAAAGAATGCTCATCCCTTTATCCTTGCCTACTCTTTACCCATATCCCTGAAGATGTTCGCACTTGGGAGACAGGAGACCACTAGATTTCTTCAAGTATGTGTCTCTCTTTCCCAAGGTTATTAAACATTCCTTCCCTTTAAGTTCTTGACAAACTGGTCCATTTACTGTTTCCCAGAACATTCAGGACTCCATACTGTTTATGTTGCCCCTATCCTAAGTCTCTCCCTTTATATCCCCCCAACTTTGTTCAACAGTTTCATGTGCCAAAGGGTGTTTCCTCTAGAAGCCCCAAGTCCTTAGATCTGTCTCCATACTCAAATTATCATGTCTCTGCTTATCTATTTACATGTCACATTCTCCAAGGAGGGTACAAGGTCCTTGGTGGCTGGGACCCGTCTCCCTCTTCCATTTTGCCTCAATATGCCCATGCCTTCCATACAGCAATCGTTTTAGATAACAGCTATCATCATTTTTTATTCATATACTCTAGGTCGTGGATGATATTGTTAGCTCCACTTTACAAGAGAGGAAAAAGAGTTGAAAGAAGTTATGTGACTGTCGATCATCCCACAACTATTAAATGTCCAAAGCAGGATTTGAGTTCACTACTCTATCTGCTGAGTTACCTAGCTGTCCATTAAAAAATGAATCCTATAAAAAGCCTTAATTTAAAATAAGTAAATAGATGATGGATAAATCCTCATTGGACTGATTGTCCAAGGCCTAGAGGCTGAACACTTTGGGTTTCCTTTATGGAATAAAGTGGCAAATCTGGAGTAGGGAAAAAGGCAGGACGAATGTGATGGCCTTAGATTGTCAGTGAAAAGGTTAGCAGGTCCTTTCCTGGCAGGTGACTTTGAAGGTGGAGAGGATTTCTTCAGCCTCATTCATCCCAGTAATAGAGACATGGGTCTTAGCCAGAGGAAACAGGCCCTGTCTGGGGCACCTATTATCTACATGTTCTTAGGTAAGTGTATTAAACTCTCAGTGTCCCCTGAGCACCTCTCCAAGGCTAGAGTTAAGCCTGATAATTGCTTGAGTTTCCACACAGGGAGTTCTTTTCAGAAGAAATTATAGCTCCCAGGTCCTATCTCCCCTCCACCAGCAACCCCAAAAACACAGAACCAAACCCAGAAAAAACAGTAAATATTATCTTCTCATTCTTAGGCAGGAGGATGTGAGGAGACACCCCCCCTCATTCCAAAACTCTGGGGATCCCAGTTATCCAAAGAGTCAATCAAGTCTGTTCTTTGCCCATGCTCCCAGGAAAGGTCCTCAAGGACAGGTCCACACAGTTCCTGCAGGAGGAGCTCTAAGCACAGTTTTGTAGCAGGGACTTTCCTCTCAGCAGGACCCCAACCTCAGTCCTGGGAAAGGGGAGAGGGCTTTTCTAATTCTTTAATCTGAAACATTCCAGCACTTTCTCTTCTGACATGTTCTGGGACCCCAAGTGCAGAGAGTCCAGGTAGGATCACCAGATTTGGGGAGGATGGTGGTTAGAGTCTTGTTGGCTAAACTCCCTTCTGTAACTCCCTTCCCCAAGATGGAGCCAATATCCATAGAAATGAATTAATTGGTATTTGACTCACTTGCATCAGTATGAAAAATGATTGATAGTTGGTTGACTTGCTTAAGTATGACCAACTATTTCCTTCGTGCTAAATAGATGGGTAGCCAAAGGCTTATTGAAAGCTAAGAACTGGATTGAAAAAGGTTGGGAATTTCAGGTACAAAGGAAAAGGTTCTGTAAAGTCAAGTTTTGAAATGGAAGTCTATGGATCTAATCCAAACTCCACTAGTCATCCCAGGTGTGCTGGGCAGGTGAGCTTCTCTTTTAGGGTCTCAGTTGCCTTCTTTGTAAAATGAGGCTAGACTAGATTGGAAATGCTTAGTTCCCCTTTTTTAAAATCAGGGACTTACTTGGCAGTCTGAGGAGGTGTATGGACTTTATCAAAGAATGTTTTTAGGTGCATCTAATAAAGTATATGGGAAACCAAAGGTTGTAGTCAAGTCAATAAGTCAACAAGCATTTGTTAAAGCCCTACTATGTGCTACCCTGTGCTAAGGACCCCGGTGGAAACATGTCTCCATCAAAGCTCATGATGGAGGTGGTGTCTCTTGGACCTGTGGTTTAAAACCCCTTGGACTACATTATCCTTCTGGTCCTAACATTTTTGGAAAAGTTGCTGCCAGTGGCAGTCAAGGTGGAGTCTCCCACTTAGCTGTGGACAGGTCAGTCAGCAGGAAGGGCCCAAACCACAGCCTTTCTCTAGGTTGTTCTCCTCCCCTCACAGCACTCCACATGGTGCCCACCACCAGGTGCATGGTCCTGCCACTGCCAGCCTGGCACCTCTGAAGCCTCCCAACCCCCGGGGGTTAGCTACTCCCCAGTCCTGAGTAGAAGGGGACCTAAAATGGCCTCAGGCCTGCTCCACCCCAGCCACTCGTGACTCTGGTGTCTTCTTCCAGGGCACTGGGGCCTCACACACAGATAGCACAAAGGCAGCCTTTCATTTCATCTCCCCCGGGGCAAGAGCCCTGCATTCCCCTCCCCCCATCCCCCCAAACTCTTAATAGGGAGCAGCAGGTTCCAGGGTCCCGGTGGTCCATCCCCCCACCCCGGACACTGGTGGGTCCCCATGTGGGGCGGGGCGCACGAGCACCACATCCACCCATTCACGCCGAAGAACCCGGATCCGCGGATGCGGCGCTCACGGAGAAGCCGCCGTGGGCCGAGCCGTCGGAAAAGCAAACCCACCCGCGCACGTGTGAGCTCGCTCATCACCCTCGGCAGTAAACACACACGCACCGTGCCCGCTTCCGACACACCGGAGACACGCTCAGGCATGCTCACGCAGCTGTCGGGCCCGGGTTCGGAACCTGGCCTAGGAAGGCCCCTAACCGGCGTTACTCCGGGCCCAACGGGTCAGCGGACGCCCTAGGCCCGCCGGACACGGCCTCCTGCCCCTCGGACCCCGGCTCGTGTCGCCTACCCGCCGCCAGCAGGCCGACAGCTTCGCTGTTCTCTGGAGATCGCTGGCTACGGCGGGGGCGGGGGTGGATGGGGGGCGGACATTCATAGACACAAGGCCTCGGGACGAGGCGCTGGGATAGAGTACCCCGAAATCAGCTCCTTAAGGCCACATGGCCAGACCCTCTTCCTCCCCGCCCCCCTCGGCAGTTGCCAGGTCAGCCATCCCAAGAGAAAAGCGGGAAGGAGGGGGGGGGGTAAGACCCTCTTTCCCTCTGCCCCCCCCCATCCATCCTCTCCCCCAGGCTCCCGAACTTCTCGGCCAGTCGCTGAGAGAGCGGTGCTGGCTCTCGGCTGGCCCTGTTCACCACTCCCCACTGACACCCCGAAACCCCGCCTGCTCGGGTTGGTGGGGGGGGCACTACGACGGCCCAGTCCTGGGTCCCCTGGGCAGGCGACCTGATGCAATAATGCAGTAACATTCCCCCCCCCCCGCCGCCTCTCCGCTGGAGGGGCCCCCAATTCCCCGTCAAGACCCTAAGACAGCCATCGCAGTCCTTCCGCGGTCGGGATGGGGGGGATGAAGGGGGGCTACGGAGCCCCTCGGGGCGCCCCAGAGCCATGCGCACGGCTTGCCGGTGGGGGGAGGAAAGGGTGGGTCCTCGGTCCCCCCAGCCCCGGCCGGTAGGATGGGAAGTCAAGTCAGCCTAACTTTTCTGCCAGGCCCGCATTGAGTCCGGAAGGAAGCTCAAGGGCCGGGGCCGGGGGCTAGACTGGGCCGGGTGGCCGGGCCAGGGAGGGGGAGGCGCGGTGGCAGGAGAAGGAAGCCCGCTTACCTGTTGCTTTTTGGCTCGTCCGCCGCTGCTCCCTCCTGTTGGAGTGCGTGCCCGCTGGGGCATCTTCCAGGAGCCACGGGCGGGGGGGTGGCCTGGGCTGGAGGGGGGGGATTCCGGGGAGGCGGGGGCTTCCTGGCGGCGGGGAGCCGGGGCGCCCCGAGGGCTGGCCGCAGCCGCGAGCGGACCTCCGCGGCGAGCCCGGCCGTTGGAACTGCCTCGCAGACAGCCGTTCCCCGCGGCGGCTGGGCGCAGTCTGCAGTCCCCGGGCGGGCAGAGGGGGCGGGGAGGAGCCGAGGGCCGGGGAGGGTGGAGGGAGGAGGGCAGGGCCGGCCGGCAGGAGAGCCGAGGGCGGGGGGCTGGGGGGGGGGCGCCGCGCACCCGGGGCCCCAGGACAATTGGCGGATTCGTCAACAAGGAGGCGCGGCGTGAACGCCGGCAGCCGGAGGGAGAGACGGGGGCGCAGCTGGCCCAGGCACCCACCGCTACCCTGCCGGGGATGGCCGGGGGTGGGAGGACGGCAGAGAGAGGGAGGGGGCGCTGCGGGGGCGGGGGCGGGCGCAGGCGGAGCTCGGGGCTACCGCCCGCCCGCCGCCGTTAGCGCCTCTACTCGGGACTGGGGCGCTGCATCCAGTTGGTGAGGGAGGCGCCCGGACGGCCCCGAGTGCCAAACCATAGTTGGAGCTGATTTGCATGTGGTTTTGCATTTCATTTGCATGATGTTAGCTTACTGCGGAGATGCCGGGGAATCACCCGCCCGCCAGCCCCCTCTCGGTGCTCTCACTTCGCCCCTTCCCCCTCGTGTCATTCCTTAATTTCCCTCGCAGTCCTCCAGGTCCCTGATCCTCCCCCTCCGGGTCTCCACCCCCGATAATTCTCCCTCACCCTGCCGCTAGACCGATCACAGCACGGACCTTAGAGATGATGGAGACCATTTCCCCCAGTTTTCAGAGGAGGAAATTGAGACTCAGAGAAGGCACAGGGTGAGATCTAGAAAAGGCACAGGATTTGCCTCAAATCACACAGCACTATTGTTGGGGCAGGAGCTAAAATCCAGGTGGTCTAATAATGTCTACTCCCCCACAATGCACCCAGCTTTTACTGAAAATCGGGCAGGAGAAGCTATAGATTAGGCCTCAGAGTTGGCATTTTCCCTCTCCCTCTCCTCTCTCTCCCCCTTTCCTTCTCCCTCTCTCCCTCTCTCCCTCTCTCCCTCTCTCCTCTCTCTCTCTCTCTCCCTCTCTCCCTCCCTCCCTCCCTCTCTCTCTCCCTCTCTCCCTTTCTCCTTCTCTCTCTCTCTCCCTCTCTCCCTCCCTCCCTCCTTCTCTCTCTCTCTGTCTCTCTCTCTCTCTCTCTGTCTCTCTCCCTCTCTCTCTCTCTCTCTCTCTCTCTCTCTCTCTCTCTCTCTCTCTCTCTCTCTCTCTCTCTCTCTCTCTCTCCCTCCCTCCCTCTCTCCCTCCCTGTGTCTGTCTGTCTGTCTGTCTCTCTCTCTCTCTTTCACACACACACACACACACACACACACAGAGTAATTTCTGCTAACCTTCTCCAGTATCTTGAGAAATCAGTTCCTTGCCCCAAGTACATCTGGTACATAGTAGCCAAATTATAAGTAAAATATTTTATTACTGCCTTTTTTCTTATATGCATACTTTGTAACAAAGGAAAACGAATAAACAAAATCAATATGTGTGCAACATTCTGCACCTGTAGGCCCCAACCTGTTTATTTCCTACAATTGTTGCCTCTCTCACTTCCTATTCACCTTTTCCTCCCAAGTACAAGATTACTTTTATCTACCCAAAAAAGTAACATAAGTAACTCACAGCAAATAGATCATATTTCATACATATTTGTCATAAATTTCTCTTCCTTTTTCCATTGAGTCCTAGCTTCATCTCCTGCTTCCATCCTCATAGTGTTACCCTAAAGATTCAGCCTTTCCCAAGACAGAAACACACTTAGCATTGCTCAAGGCTCAGCTGAATTTCTTAACGGTGACAGCAGAGGGAAAAGTACAGGATTTTGCACTCATATTGGAGCTTAGTACCTTGCTGCTGCTCTTGTCACAAGGCCATATACTAGGACTCAATTGAAAGTGCAGAATGTCTTGATAATGACCACCATTCAGCCTCAGTCTATCTCTCTACAGTCAGTCACTCTAGCTGAGAGGTTACATCATAGCTGATTTTTGGAATTGTCTTTTGTGAAGCGGGTTGCCTCTCCCCAACTCTCACAATCTGGCTTCCAGACCCAGCACTTGACTGAAATTCCACAACTACAAAAGCAAACTCAATTGAGGGAGACCAGTATATGTAGTGTTTGAGCTCTGGAATTGGGATTCTGAAGACCTAGGTGAGAATTATCTCCCATCCACTAGTTATGTGACCACAGACAAATTAGTTAGTTTCAAACTCCATTCCCTTATCTATAAAATGGAGATAATTCATGTAATAACTAGTTCCACAGGTGTTTGTAAGCATGAATGAGATGTACTCTAAAATCAATGGCCCCCTGGGATTCTGGGCTTACATGGACTAAGTTGAATGGTGGAGCATGAGTCATTTTCTTCTCCATTGGCTCAATTCATTGCCTCCACTAGATTAAAGGAGGAAAACTTTTAAAGTAAAAATTAAGCATAATTTATTTTTATGGTACTCTCATTGTGGGTGGAGGACTCCTAAATCTACATAGATACTTTACATATAGTTAGTGGGTTTGGTACAGCCTTTATTTCATCCCACAGAGATGTGAGCCTAAGGCTTTGAAGGACTCCTAAGAACAAATTACCTAAGTGAAATTTAACTCTCAGAACCCATCAGCTCCCTCTCTCAAAGGACTGATCAGGAGGCACCCTTCTGCCATTCTGTTGAATCCATCTCTCCCACAGTTTTCTCAGTACTCATAAGCCCATCCCAGAGTTGTGACTTCCCTTGAAAAGTAAGCATGCTTTGGAGTTTGCTGAACAAGCCAACCTTTCCCCTTTCTCTTCTCCTCACTTCTGGAAAAAGACAAAAAGCCCTTGAGACCTTTTAAGAATGTGTCCAATTTACTTTCATAGATCTAGAGTAGGGAGTGACTGAACTTTTGGTCAGACAAATGTCTGGAGTCCCCTATGTCCTATCAGGCCTGCATACTATGGCCCAGCTTACAGTCACCTCAACTTGAAAGGGAGAATTCTTCCTTTTAAATCAAAAATCAACAATGGTTGCCAACTTGTAATCTCTTCAGGTACTCGATCTTATCAGGGCTTTTCTAATTCTCGAAGAAATATATGTCACATTTAAATTATGGTTATAGGGAATTTTGCTAAATCCGGTGATTTTTCAGAGTTCTCATCCTCCTTTACCTCTCTGTGGCCCGTGACACTGTTGTCCTGGCTACGCTCTCCCTTAGTTTTCTGGATACTGCTCTTGTCTTGGTTCACGTTCTATTTGTCTGATTTCTCAGTCTTCGGTGGCAGATCATCATCCATGTCCTATGCACCCAGGAGCATGCGCCATACTGATTTACCATTATGTATATGGATTAATGTGATGGAAACGCTAAGTCAGACTTACACATCAATGCATGCAATCAATCTTTATTCATCTAGAGTGTACAATGATCTATTCAACAATACAAACAAATACCTCTAGAAATAGACCACTAACTTGATTCCTAAAGGTCTTGCCAACCAGTATTTCTTCCTGGTGTCTCACACTGGTGCCCATAAGGTTTTGTCTCTGTCCAGCCAGGACTGGGTATCTCCCTTTAAGGCAGCATTCTGACAAGTCACCATCAGTCAGCTCGGCTGTCAAGCAAACATAGGCTGCTCAAGTCTCGAGTGCAGAGAACACAGGAGTCTCTCCTAACAGTGACTCAGGAACAGATTTGTGTCTGGAGTCTCCCATGAGGTTTCTTATACTTCTAGAAAGGGGCATTACTGGTTACACCCAGGTTCTGATTTGTGGTTTATTACCTAATTTGTTTGCCATGTAATTTGATTGGTAGTTTATTACATAGACTAATGATAAAGTTGTTTACAATAGTACCTCATTGGTGGGCTGTCCTATCTGGGAGTCCACATATGTTTATCAGTTGTTTAGGAACACACATATGTCGTTTACCAAATTGTACCATACAAATGTTAATCTTGTTACTGAAAAATAACTAGCAGAAAAATTACTCAATACCATGAATTGTTACCAAATGGAGGCTTAATACAAAATGGAGTTACATGTGCTAAGTTAATAAACTGGTTCTCCCCACATTACTCTCCATGCCTCAATAGAACCCAGGATTTGATCCTAGTCTCTCTTTTGTTTTCTTCACAATCACACTTGATGATTTAATGACTTAATTTCATGGACTTAATTATTTCTAGGAAGTTGACACCAAAATCTCTATTTCTAATTCCATATCACATCTTAAACTCCTTACTAGACATTTGTATCTGGATGTCCCATAGGCATCTCAAACTCAACATGTTTGAAAGCAAATGCATTATCTTTCTCCTAAATCATCCTTCCTCCTAACGTCCCTATTTCTGTTAAAGCCAGAAATCCTTTTACTCACCCAGATTCACAATCTAGCCGTCATCTTCATCTCTTCACGCTCATTCACCTTCCATTTCTTTCAGTTGCCAAGTTTTATTGATTCTAATTCTGCAATATGTCTTCTCTCTGTCCCTTTCTCTCTTCTCACGCTGCAATCACTGTTCGGTTCAGGCCCTCATCACTTCTCCACTGAAGGAGCTTCCTAATTGGTCTCCCTGCAGCCACCCTCTTCCCCCCCAATCTATGCTCCACACAGCTACCAAATGGATATTCTTAAACTACAGATTCTTTTACATGGGCATGTCTCGGTGGTACACGCATATCAATATAAGTGGCAAGCAAAATCAAAGCAATATAACATCAGTAAGTGACACAAAATAGATTATATGCACATAGAGAACAAATTAAACTGAATTAACAAATAATGAAGGTACAATGTCAATCAAAGCAAATAAGAAAAAAACCCAGCATATTAATACACAGCAATTGAAATGCATGTGAAGAATTATATGTAAGCTGCCTGTAGCATAGGTTAAGTCTAGCATTGTTGTCTGGTTACAGGTACAGTGGTTTCCCCAGTTTTACTTGGATTTATTGTGGTCACTGGGTAAATAACCCTTTCTGTTACCTGGCTGCCTATCTGCTACGGTACAAGAATTAGTGGATGTATAGCCTGATCATAATTTCTTCAGAAACTATAGAATACTGCTAAGGGTATAGGTGGCCCCAACTGTCTTAACAGTTTTACTAGTTAGTAGGGAGACAGTAAATCTAATTTGTCTCCACTTGCATATCAACCACTGCTGTTCCAGGTTCACTGTCACCTGCCTCATTGGGAAGATCTAAAATTTTCAATTTGGAGAATCATCCTCTAGTTAAGGTGAGGAAGAAAGAAAGAAGAGATAGGGGCTCTCCTTCCCCCTTCAACTGCCCCAAGAGATTCCCTCTCAGGGACTTAGCTTGAACTTCACCACTAGGCAAGTGTCTTATTGGAATTCTCTATTGTGAATTAACTGGATGTTTTTGTCCAAGTCTCAGGGGACATGACCAACTCCACAAACAATCCTGAAATGTTTCCTGTCTAGTGTCATTTCATTTCATCCAAATAACTGTAAACATTCTGCTCTTTCCAAACTGAATTAGACCTTTTTATACCTAGTTTAATTCCCCTTATTGATTCAGTTAAAGTATATTAGGCTTTGATTTTTTTTTTCTCTAGAGTCTTCACAAAATTCTTTTTAGGGGAAGAATATTGGTGTGGGTGATGGAGTATCCTAGCTCTGCGGCTAGAAGAGACTGGCTCCTGTAAGGTAAGACATGTCCCCTGGACAGGTGGCGCAGCTGGATTTGTTCCTCATAGTGAGCAATGGCTTGGCTGAGTAGGTCCTTTTTTCCTAGTATGCTCAGGGCAGGTTGCTCAGTCTTTAAGCTGCTACTAGATAGGTCAAGTAGATCATTTGGTTAATATACTAGAGTTCCTCAGCTCTTCTGTAAGTCTTTACCACTTCATTGAGATAACATCCTGTAAGATCTCATCTACCTTGGTACTCTTTGCTTCTCCCATTGGAGAATAGGGCCATGAACACCAAACCTCCAATGAAGGAGAGAATTCAGTTCATAGATCTGTTCATTTCTCACTTGGCTGCACAATTTTGGGCTTTCTCTGATCTTTCTACCATGTACCATATCAGGTGCCTTTTCCTTGACCCCCTCCCCCCTTCTCCGATTTCAGCTTCTATTTGTGAGTTATTTTTCCTCATTAGAATTATAAATTCCTTGAGGGTAGGGACTGTTAACTTTTTTCCCACATGCTTACTTGGCACATAATGGGCATTTAAATGTTTCTTACTTGGCACATAATGGGCATTTAAATGTTTATTGACTAACAACTATTGACTCTGGTTCTCCTGGGTTACTGTGACCTCTTTGGCTGTAATCTTAACAGTATTCTTGTCAGCAATGCTTCTTACTCGAGGATTGCCAAATTTCTTCTTTGACTCCTTGTCTTAGTTCTGGTTTGTCACCCCCAGGAAGGAGAGGGGAAAAGTCTAGCCTCTCCTATTTGACAATTCTTCCTGCTTCAGAATAGGTTCTCTCAGTGACAATAGGTGTAATGCAAATTTGTGCAGTTTGTACCCTAATTTCAGTTTCATTGCTTGTGATGGTATTTTTTCAATGCATTAAAATGATTAAAGCCGGGGCAGCTAGATGGTGCAGTGTATAGAGAGCCAGCCCTGAAATTAAGAGGACCTGAGTTCAAATCTAACCTCAGACACTTCTAGCTGTGTGATCCTGAGCAAGTCACTTAACCTTAATTGCCTCAGCAAAAATAAATAATAAAGCTTCTGACCCCTCACATCTGAAAAATCTTTTTTTTTTTAATGTTTTATTCTGTCTTTTGCCTCTTCCAATCAATGAGGCATACCCATTACAATATGTTCTAGAATTTTGCCACCAATCAAAGCCAGTTTCATTAATTCATTGGTGTGAACTTCCATCCTCTTCTATTTTGGAAAATTAAGACACAATTTGCTCTTCTCCAGGTCTTTAGTACTTTTCTGGTTATCTACTATTGTTTTATAGTACATTCTAATATCCTGCTCATAGCTTCCCTTCCTTCTCATTTTTCCCCACTGTTTTCTTTGAAATTCTTGACCTTTTGCTCTTCTGTATCAATTTTATTATTTTTCTAACTCAATAAAACAATTTTTGAGAGTTTAATATAGCAGTACCTAAGTAAAATGATTTAGGTAGCATTGTCATTTTTATTCTAATGACGTGAAATATCTACAAACAATTAATATTACTCTAATATGTTTTTATTTCTCTTAAGAAATTGTTTTTATTTCTCTAAGAAATCTTTCATACTTAGATTCATAGTCCTCACATGTATCTTGGTAAATCATTAGCAAAGGAATTTATAGCTTTTGTAGTTGTTCTGAAAGAGATTTCTTATTTGAGAAAACTTATCTGCGACTTGGGGAGATCCAGAATTCCCCCCTTTTCTATAGTTCTCAATTCAAAGCTTAATTTCTTGATGGACTGTTAGGATTCTTTTTTTTCCCCTGAGGCTGGGGTTAAGTGACTTGCCCAGGGTCACACAGCTAGGAAGTCTTAAGTGTCTTGAGTTCAGATTTGAACTCAGGTCCTCCTGAATTCAGGGCTGGTGCTCTATCCACTTCGCCACCTAGCTGCTCCCAACTGTTAGGATTCTTACAAGGTTCTAAGTCGGTTATCTAATTTAGCATGGTACTTAATAGTTCTCTAGTTCAGAGTTCACACTTTCACACTTTTAAAAGAGCATATAAAAAGACAAGCCCACTGGAAGCTCCAGGAGATTCAGAGCCAGGATTCAGTCGGGAAATTCACAAGTCCAGGAGATTCATAAGTCAAGATTCATAAGGACAAGCATATTCATGGACTTCCAGGAAATTCACAAGCTCACAGAAACCCACAATCCCACACTCTTGGAGGTGGAGTCTGATTCATTCCAATTTCCACCTTTGTGTTGGCTGCAGACTTTGGGAGGACTAGAGACTGAAGCTGGCTGGAAGCTGAAGGACAAACCTTTGGATTTGGAGACATTTGGAGAGCTCTTGGAATCAAGGAGAGAGAGAGGCCTCTAAGAAAGCTAACCAGGCCCCAGGAAAAGATTTAAGACTTTGAAGGAGAAAGTAAAGGATTTGGACTTTGACTCCTGGCTGTATTTGGGATTATTGAACTGAACTGAAACTAAGGGTGCCTTCCAGAAGCTCCCCAAGAAATAGGCTCACAGAGAACGATTACAATTTAGAGAAGAGAACATTACAATGGACATTACTGCTAGTGAAATTGAATTAATTCTCTTCAAATTTGGTCGGACCCCATCCAGCCTTATAACCTTACAATTTAAGGTAGGGAAACCCATTGTGGTCTACTCAGGTTTGGGTGAAAATGAAATTCAGTTTTATGCTGATATTCGAAGTGTTTTTGTGATGCATTGAAGGGTATGTATGAGCCAAAGACCTATGGTGCATCTCAACTACTCAGGGCTGATGAAGACACATTGATTAGTGATCAGGACATGATCCTGGAGAAATGGGCTGAACATTTCCAACAGGCTATCATTAATCATGCTGAATCCATTAACCATTTATCTCAGATTGAAATCAATCACTCCCTAACTGAAGTTCTAACTGAAGAAAAGGTTTTGACTGCCATTCAGCTACTTTTGTATGGCAAAGCATCGGGTGCTGATTCTGTTCCAGCTGAGATTTACAAGGTAATGATGGGGATAGGAGGGAGCGTTCATTGATCATACAATCAATATGACTATAGTTTTCCAGTTTATATAGCAAGAAAAGAGCATGTGCTAGGAGATTAAAGATGCCTCCATTGTCCATCTCCATAAAGGTAAAAAGAATAGACTGTCTTGGTGACAATCACAGGGGGATCTCCCTCATAGTCATTGCTGGCAAGATCCTTGACAGAGTTCTCCTTAATAGGCTGACCCTACACCTGGAAGAAGGTCATCTACTTGAAAGCCAATGTGGCTTCAGAAGGGGCTGAGAAATAGTTGATATGGTGGTTGCTGTCCTACAACTCCAGGAGAAATGCCAAGAGCAGATCAGAGGTCTGTATACAATATTTGTAGATCTTTGAATACTGTCAGTCATGAGGGTTTATGGAAAATTATGTCAAAATTTGATTGCATAGAGAAGTTCACTAGTATGGCACATCAATTTCATGATGACATGCTTTCTTGGCCTCTGGATAATGGACGATGCTCTCAAGTTTTCCCAGTCACCAATGGAGTGTGAAACAAGGATGTGTGCTTGCTCCCATGCTTTTTCAGCTTGATGTTTTCAGCCATGTTGTCAAACGCCTTCAGTGAGAATAAAAATGGCATCAAAATCAGCTACTCACTGATGGTAAATTCTTCAACTTGAAAAGACTACACATCAAAACTAAAGTGGAGGGAGTGTTTGGTGTATGATTTTTTTTTTCAGATGATTGTGTACACTCAGTGCAGTTTCCAAAGCTGAGATGCATCAAAGCATGGATCGATTGTCTGCCATTTGTGCTAATTTTGGCCTGACAACACCAAGAAAAGACAGGTACTCAATCAGCCAGAGCCACATCATCCTTATGTGGAACCATCGGTTACAGCAAAGGAAGAAATTTTGAATGCTGTGGTTAAGTTCATTTACCTTGGCAGTATATTTTCCAGGGATGTATACATTGATAATGAGATTGACATACATATTGCTATAGCTAGCTCAGTGTTTTGGGAAGTTCTGAAGGAAAGTGTGCAAAAGTAGTAGTATTAGACTAACTACTAGACTGAAGGTCTACAGAGCTATTGTGCTGACTTCATTGTTGTATGCCTGTGATATCTGGACTGTATACAAGTGCTATGTCAGGAAACTAAATCATTTCCTTAAGAATTGTCTCAGGAAGATTCTGAAGATCATCTGGCAAGATAAAATACCAGACACGGAGTCCTTTCTTAGATTAAATTGCCAAGCATTCAAACTTGACTGCACAGCTCCATTGGCCTGACTACATTGTTCTAATGCCAAAAAGACTGTTTTGTGAAGAACTCACACATGGTAAGCGCTCTCAAGGTGGTCAGAAAAAGTGATCTAACGACATGCTCAAGAACTATAGAATTGATTGAATGACATGGGAGACATTGACACAGAACCACCCAATATGGCATGCCCTCATTAGAGTAAGTGCTATGCTCCATAAGCACAGCAGAAATGAATTAGCTCATAATCCAATTCCAATTGATCAGTGATGGACAGAATCAGCTACATCCAGAAAAGGAACACTGGGAAATGAGTGTAAACTGTTATTTTTACCTTCTGAATCCAATTCTTCCTGTGCAACAATAAATTCGGTTCTACACATATATATTGTATCTAGAATATATTGTAATATATTTAACATGTATAAGACTCCCTGCCATCTGGGGGAGGGGGTTGGGGGAGGAAGGGAAAAAATCTGAACAGAAGTAAGTGCAAAGGATAATGTTGTAAAAAATTACCCATGCATATGTACTGTCAAAAAAAAAAAAAAGTTATAATTATAAAATTAAATTAAAAAAAAAAAAAAAAAGAAATGAATTAGCTCAGAAGGAACATGAGAGGTCCAAAGCCACAGAAGCCACCTCAAACATTCATAAGGACTATTTGTGTCACACCTGTGGCTGAACATTCTAAGCTTGTCTTGATGGTCTGATCAACCACAGTTGGACACACTAAATTGATTCTACCACAGTGATGTCATTTGGTCTTCTTCAATAAGTACAATAGGTCTGGTGGGGATATATTTTGTTATTTGATTGTTCAAGACTGGCCAATTTAAAAGTACATCCTGGAGCCCTTCATTGGAATGGTTCCATTTTTCATGTTATATTCATTCTTCTCATTGTTAACCAATCAGAGTTGATTGCCATTCTCAAGAACACTTATTCTCCTAGGAGTATATAAACTCTGAGACTATGACCAGGATCCATCGTTGGCATTCAAGAGTGAGGATGTAAAGAATTGGAAACTGAGCCAGTGCCCATTAATTGGAAAATAACTGAACAAGTTATGTGTATTTGAATGTGATGAGACATTATTGCACTGTTAAAAAAAAAAAAAAAGTGATGAAGTAGACAGCTTCAGACAACTTCGAACTGATGAAGAGTAAAGTGAAATGAAACAGGTGAACAATTTACATACTTCTTATAAATCTGAATCTATATATTTCTTAGAAATGAGACCTTTATCAGAAAAGCTTGTTGGAATGATTTTTTTTCATTATCTACTTCTTTTACAATTTTCACTACATTAGTTGTTTTTGAGCTAAATTTTTTAAATTTTATGTCATCAAAATAAAGTTTATTTTGTCGATTATGATTCTTTTTGTCCCTTGTTTAGTCATATACTTTCTCCCATCCTTAGATGAAATAGGTAATTTCTTCCTTGCTTTTCTAATTTGTTTATGATATCATCTTTTATGTCTAAGTCATGTGCCTATTATATGTCTAATTCATATACCTATTATCTTGATATATGATGTGAGAGTTTTTTATGAGATAGCTTCCTAATTTTCCCAACAGTTTTTGTCAAATGATGAATCCTTACCCCAGTGCTTAAATCTGGGTTTATCAAACACTAGATGACTGTATTTATTTGCTTCTGTTTTAATCTCTTTCTTCGACTGACTTTTCTATTCTTAGGCAATAACAATTTATTTTGATTATTGCTTTGTGACATAGTTAGGGATCTGGTACTGTTTCTAATTACTTTTGAATTCTTTAATGACTATATGCTAGATATAAATTAATTGTATCATGATAATAAATTATGTAAACATAATTTCTGCTTTTCTATATTTTTGGTTAGGTCTTTATGCCCTGATACATAGCTAATTTTTATAAAGGTGCCATGCACAGCAAACAAGTATTTAAAATACTTTCAATTGCCATTCAGTAATCATCAGAGATGATATCTTCAGTTCTTCCCTACAATTCTATTGAAGTCCTAAACTTTTTTCTTGTTTATCTTTTGGTTATATTTTTCTAGATCAGAAAGGAGCAAATTAAGTTTCTTCACTATTATGGTACTAATCCCTCTAATTTGATTTTCTTTAAATATTTAGATATTATGCTGTTAGATGAATGTATCAAGTACAACATGTATTAAGTATTGATATTGATCCATAGTTATGATGGCTCTGAGTATAATGAAGTTTCCCTACTAATCTCTTTTATCTTTTCTGTTTTCTATATCTTTGTGTAATCATGTTTGCAATTTGCAATTACAGTCTTTTGAATTCAACTGATGCATAGTAGATTTTGCCTCAATTCTTCACTCTAAGCAAATCCTTGTGTTTCAAATTTTTTTTTGTAAATAGCACATTATCAGATTCTGTTTTAAAATCCATTTTGCTGTCTTCTTTCCTTCTAAATCTCTTTACAAATAAAAAGAAATTGATAGAAGAGGAAATTTAACTCACACAGTATTTCCTCTGTTGTAGCTCTTTCCTCCTCCTTATCTCCTGTATTTATTCTTTCTTCCTTTCCTTTTAAGTCTCCCTTGGTGTTCTTCTTCCTAATATTTAAGATTATTTTGACCATAGCAGTTCTCTTCCATATCCTGCACTCCCTCTTAGGTCATCCCTTCTTTTTTTTGTGTAATTGGAAGTAGCTGAATTGGACATTGTTCAGGTTCTGATGACTCAGAGTGATTGTAAATAGCAATCATTTCTCTTTTGGCCAAAAACCCAAGGGTATTCTCCCAGATTGACTTTGTTTTTGTTTTTGGCAAGTTAAAAAGGGCCGTTCTTTGCCTCATTTCTTGCCTACCCTTAATCATTGAATGGGTATTGCCTCCATTTCAGAGAGACCTGCAAAAGACTTTAGCTTAAAAAGTCCAAGGTCTCCCATTGTATCTGGGGTCATTTCCAGTTGTCCTAATCAATATCTTGATACTAGGCCCAGTATGGCTCTGGAATAGAAAGTGAGGCAGGTGACCTTGCATAGCTTCCCCTCCCTTAAATCCAGTCCACTTGCATGTCCTGACATTTCCTTCCCTATGTCAAGGTCCTCCTCAAAAACAAAGGATAAACAATTCTCACATCTCTTAAATTCTTCCTTCTTTCTTGTTTCACCAAAATTTTTCCCTTATACTAAAAACTTTATAACAAAACCAAATCACTGACATGTAAACAATCTTTCATTGTTTCATTGTATCAACGTATAAACAATATTTATTTTCAATTATACAAATAAATATCCTTTTCTTTTTTATTTTCTATTGTTGCCAGAATTTCTATTTTTGAATATTTGCTCATTTCATGTCTTTTAGTAGGAATGGTTGGAAATTTCCTATTCCAATAAAGGTTAATTTTCCCTTGCCTCCATAGAATTATATTTTGGCTAGATAAGTTATCTTTGTAAAGCTTATATTATATTCTTTAAAATATTATATTCCAAGTTTTTTTTTTCTTCCTTATAGTGGCAGTTGCTAATCCTTGGCATTTGAAATTTTTTTTTGGCTATTTGAAGTATTTTTTCTTTTTTCTAGAAGCTCTGATTTTAGTTATGATATTCCTGAGAATTTCCATTTGGGAGTTTTTTCCTGGAGGTGACCCAGTAAATTCTATTTTTATTTTGCCCTCTGATTCTAACTTAGGCAATTTTCATTAATAATTTTCTAAAATATGATATCTAGACTTTTTTGAACATAATTTTCAGATAGTCCTGTAATTTTTATATTGTCTCTTCATCTGTTTTTTTGGGGGGGGCTAATTCTTTCCCCTCTCCTTTTTATTGTTTTCCTTTTTTTTTTCTGGTTATACATATACATTAATTTTTAAAAATACACATTTCTTTATGAATCATGTTGGAAAAAAATCAGAACAAAAGAGAAAAACCACAAGAGAAAAAAAAAACAGAAAAAAAAGTGAACATAGCATGTGTTGATTTATATTCAGTCTCCAGTCTTAAGTCTTAAGTTCTTAACATTTTCAATTGCCACTCAGTAATCATCAGAGATGATATCTTCAGTTCTTCCCTACAATTCTATTGAAGTCCTAAACTTTTTTTTCTTGTTTATCTTTTGGTTATATTTTTCTAGATCAGAAAGGAGTCAGTTCTTAAAATTTTCCATCTCTTGGATTTTTATTCTTTAATTTTTTTGTTTTGATAATTTTTATCTTACTACTGTCAAATCATTGTTTTCTATCTGACCTCTAATTTTCAAATTATTCAGTTCTTGATAGCAGTTTTCTACCATCTGTTCTAGATATCAATTTGGCCTGGCATCCTTTCCTTCTTAGCATTTCCATTTGCTGTTATTTTTTCCACATACTCTTGCAATTTCTTCTCTTAGACTTGATGTGAGGTCATTATTCTCGAACAGGACTTTATTTTGGTATGTGATGGTCATGATATGTGGGGGAGGTGGGGGATAACTGTACTTGGTTCAAGCTCTGAACTGAATGGGTTGAACAGGGCCTGCTTAAGTACAGTGGGCCAGACTAATCTCTACTTCAAGAGTCCTGGCTCTGCCCAGAGTTTTTCTCTCATTATTGGACTTCAGAACCACTCCTTGCTGTCAGCTTTGCTAGAGTCTTGCTTCCTCTGGTTCTGGACCCACAGGTTACTTCTATGTTGGGTTCCCACCATAGTTTTCAACTGCTGGTCAGGCTGAATTTTATATAAGGTATTTCTCCCAGAGCTTGGCTGCTGCCACTGGTGCCCAGTTGGGCCTGCCTGTGAAACCCTGAGGCTGCTCTCTCTGCTGAGCTGGGTTGGGGCCAGATTCAGGCTCTTTCCCTGAAGTGCTATGTTGGACCCTCCAGAAATAATTTGAAGTTTCTTGTTCCTGATTGAAGCTTAGGCACCCAGCCATGGGTTTGTGGAAAGCTCAGGCTTCTCATCCCTATTGGATCTGTCCAGAATAGCCTAAAGTCCTGCAGCCCCTGGCATCATTCAGGCCTCAGGTCTGTCTTGGCTTGGCATTGGGCATCTCAGGAAAGGAGTATTAGAAGTTCTACCCCAAGGTTCCAGGGTTGGCTGCCTAATGCCTGCTGCCTGCCCCAGCTTGTCAATCCCAGGATCTCTGCACAGTGCCTGGGGTTCCTTTGTGGATTCCTAGGTAGGGTGGGGAAATATAAAAATGGTTCCTTCTGCCACCTAATAGAGTAGTGCATCTGTGTTCCTCTATCTTCCCATAGTCCCGCATCCACAATTTTAAAAAGTAGTGACAGTGACATCAGCCAGTTTTATCCCTAAGACATAGCCAAGCAATATGGCTTCCATATATGACATGTGCCACATGGACCTGAGTCAAAAAAGACTTGAATTCCAATACTGCCTCAGACTTTTCTAGCTGTGGAATCTAGGGGAATTCACTTATCTTACTGAGCCTCAGTTTCCTAATACATAAAATAAAGATAATAGTATTTACTTTCCAGGACTATGGGAAGGCTCAAATGAAAACAGTCAAGATGTGCGACTATATAAGCTTACCAATGAAAATTGATATCACTGATGAGTAAAGAGAGAGGAAGAGAGTTGTTAGCTCTTGTTGAATCCAAACCAGCAGGTCCAGAAGAACCATATAAGTATTCATTATAAGTAGCACATCTGCACTTGATGACTTGAATTTATCATTCTTTTACTCTCTTTACTTTCTTGGGCACACAATCTCCATTTTTGTTCTTTCCAGTTCAAGGATCATTTTCTTTAATTAAAAAAAAGAAGCAAGATAAAATTTGAACTATTCTGCCCTCTCTGTTGTCAATCATCACTGTCATATCCAGAAATATGACATGTTTAACAGCCTACCCTCTGGGGAAAAAAGTAGATATAACACATTTTAAAATTTAATCCACATCATTAATATTTTATCACTTTTATCACTTTTTAAGACTAGAAAATCAACAAAACAACAAATCTAGCAATGTATAGACTTTGATGCTATGTGAGCTATAAATACTCAAACTGAACATTTAACAGTTAGCTCTCCTGAGCCACTAAGAGCTGATTCCAACACATTCCCTGGCCACATTTTTCTTTTTTGTCAGTGGGTCTATCCTTTGTGCCTCTCCTTTCTCTCCATAACTAACACCTTATTGTTTGTGTCCTTGGCTTTTCTTGCCTTGCCTTGGCTCCGTTCTTAACTTTAACACTTCTATTACTTTATAGGACTGTGTCATGCTTTAGTTTGATCAAGTTCCAAGCTCAAAACCTCCTGGGCTCATGTCTTGGCTTTTCAGTCAGGACTTTCCTTCTGGGCCAGCAGCAATATCTAGTGTGGAATCCTGGTTCCCAGGCTACTATGGCTTGAGCTTGTAGTTCTGGGACCTCACTCCTTATATCTGGAAATGAAAAAGACAAATGAAATTGTCCCAAACCTATGCCCATTTCTGAGGGCCATAGGGCTTACAGGGAAGGGAAACTGCCTTTCTCCTTACCCAGGTTAGTATGTCTAATGCCTAGACATTAAGAGAGGGAATAATTGTCCCATTCTGGTAGATTTAAAGATGAAATCAGTTCTGGCTACTTTGTCAATGGAAAAGAGAGCTGCTTTCACCCATATAACAGAGGAACACAAAACCTCCTTACAAGAAGGTTTTTCTCATTTCTGCCATGGGATTCTTAGGTGACCTGAGTATGCTTAAAAGCTTGGTGACATTCACTTCTGATATCCTCATTGAGTTGGGTCATACTCTAATTTTCATCTTTTGTTTCCCTTTTCACACTGCTTCTATCTTTTCTGAGTCTGTTTTTTTTTTTTAATGAATTTTCATTATGAATTTTATGCAATCAGCAAAACAAAAATTCAAATAAGCACACAAAACAATGGGCAAAATCTTGCACCAAACGTTAAGGTTTTTAATTAGGGAGAACACAATTAAACCACAAAAAGCAAAGAAAATGCTTTTATTTTGTGTTTCCTTTTAGATGTGCCCAAATTTCTGCCACCTTTTAGACCTTATATGTGTCTTTAAAAAAATCTAAGCCTGTTCGTAAATTTATTCACATCTGCCTCTTTTGACAACTTTCCCTATTCTTTCTCATCAGAATTACTTCTCTTTGTATCTTTAGAATTTTCTTCCTGAAAGCTTCTCATCCTTCCTGAATTTAATTTCCCTGTGGAATCTAAGTCTATGTTATCCTAACCTTCTTTCCTCTGTACTATCTGAAATCTATTCTCACTATTTAATTGTTCATATCCTTTAACCTAGCAGTCTTACTGCTGGAATACCCAAGAAAGATGCCCAAGACAGAAACAAAGGTCCAAAGAATAATAAAATATTCCTAGAAGCATTTTGTGGTTGGTGTTTAGTGAAGAACTGAAAAAGACATGGTTGCTAATTAATTGAGAAACAGTTAAAAAACTGTGGTTTATGAATATAACAAATAGTATTATGCAGCAATATATGACAAATACAAGAAATTCAGAGAAACACAGGAAGATTTACATGAATTAATGCAGACTAAAATTATAAGAACCATAAGGAAAAATACATACACAGTGACTATAATGATGTAAATGAAAAAAATCATTAAAAGCAAGCTAACAAATTGAAAAATCAGCAATGATCCCTGAAAACAGAATGAAATCTAATCTCCAAAGAGGAGAACTTAGACATAATGTTGTATACATTGTCAGAAGATGTCACTGTTAAGGACCATGCTTAGGTGAAGGGGCAGGTCAATTCTCTGAGAGCCTCCACAGCTGTGGATCATAACACTTGAAGGAGTTGCAAAGCAGCCTTTACTGACACAAGTATTGCTTGTGGATGGGGAGTGAAATAAATTGGAGGCAGAGGGAAGAGGAGAGAGATCAGACAAGGCAACAGCTTCTCAGTAGAGAGGTCAGAGAACAGCAACTGCCTCTCAGTCTCCTTGTATCATCATCATCATCATCCTCTCATATGAAGAGATCCATTCTACAGGTTTGAGTTAGACCACTGGCAACATGTCACTATATTGTATTATTGGTGAGGCAATTAGGGTTAAGTGACTTTCCCAGGATCACACAGTTAGAAAGTGTTAAGTGTCTGAGATCAGATTTGAACTCAGATTCTCCTCATTTCAGGGCTGGTGCTCTATCCACTGCACCACCTAGCTGCCCCACTATACTGTATTTTAAAAAATAACTCTTTTTCTTTGTTTCAATGATTCAAATGAGAGGTTCAATCCAGCTTAAGAAGTGAAAGGTTTTTTTTTTTTTTTTAACACAAATAACTATAGTATAAACATAAAAGGTATCAATAAAAGTTTTGAAAAGGAAAAAAGAAACCTACTTTCTACTATCTTGAGTGCATGTTAGAATATGCCAAGATTTCTTCTTTCAACTATAAATCTTAAAATGGAGTGGTCACTTCAAGGTTCCTTTGATTTCTCTTTCAATAGAAAGTTTAAATCTCTTTATTGGCGAGGAGTCAGATCTAGAATAGGAGCTTCTCTGATTCTTCTACTTTCTGAAAAATGAAATGATTATTAAGACAAAGCAAGAAATGATTAACTTCTATGCTTTAGGCCAGAGAGGAAGTTCCAATAGATGTCTAGCTAATTGAAGTCTCCAAACACATAGTTTATTAAACATATAGTTTACTAAAACTATGTCTTTATTCTAAGATGATGACATATCACTGCCAATTTCTTCTTCCTTTCAAAATAACCTATAAGACAGCATCACTTCTCTTTTTGCTTTAGTTAAATCTTCACACAAATATTTTCTACCAAGTTTCTCCCAATCCCTTCTCCCTAAGATTCTGGATTTCATTATATGAATATATCTTAATGCACAAGGCTACTTTGCCTCTCCCTGCTTTCTTTATCCTTTTTTAATTAGATATACTATTCCACAGCTATATTCTAATCACAGGTCTTATCTTCCACAATTTCGGGGTTATCTAAAAGGTCGTTTGTCTTCTTGCACTTAAGGGGAAATCTACTTTATTGTTCTCAGAGTATGATAGGAAGACTCCTAGAAGTCCCTGAGATCCATTCAGTGGGTCTAGGTCATCAAAATTACTTTTATTATAACACTAAAATTTTATTTGCCTATTAATTTTTCTTTTTCAATTTTGTCCTATTTTCTTTATATAAAACAACCTTAATACAACAAAATGCACAAATAAATAGGAGAATTCAGTTGCCTTCTATTAAGAAAGAAAAGAAAGAAACAATTATTTAAGCATGGACAAGGCATCAGGCACCATATAAGCATTTTATATTTCCTTTAATCCTCATAACAGTCCTGGAAGTTAGGTACTATAATTTCCCCATTCTACAGTTTCAGAAACTGAGACAGACGTCTAGATCTTAAATGACTTGACAAGAATCATAAAGCTAGTTAGTACCTGAGGCTAGATGTGAGTTCAGGTTTTATTGACTCCAGACCAGCACTCTACCCACCATGCTAATGGCAGACATCAAAGATTTGCACAAATATATAAAACAATGCCATTTTTCTCACTAAAATTTTTTTGGAAAATAATTGTTTTTCACAAACAATGTTATTTATGTTAAAATATAATAAATTTATAATTTTAATATTAAAAATAAGTTTTCATTTCTAATAATAAATTCTAATAATGTTTATTAGAAAAATAATATTTGTTGGATAATAAATATAGTAAACATTAATAGGTTGATTTCCATTTTAATTCTTCCTGAAAGTCCACCACTTTTAAGTGGGGAAAAACCAAAGAGGTTTATTTTAATTTGAGGCAATTGAGATGAAGTGACTTGCCCAGTAACACTAAGTTTAGTGTCTGAGGCCGATATGAACTCAGGCCCTCCAAACTCCAGAATCTGTGCTCTATCCATTGTGTCCCCTCAATGTCCCAAAAAGGTTTATTTTAGACTAGACAAATATCATTTTTTAACATTTTTAGAGAACTAAAACGAACAAATAAATAAATTAGCTGAGGTTGAGCAGTCCCTAAGCAGAAAAGAAACCTTATCAAGAGTGCCTGGAACCTTTAGGAATCGGGTGGGTAATTTATTCTTAGAGGGTTAAAGTTTGTGATATTGAATAGTCAATAAAGCTTGATTGTCTGAATTGATGAATGCAAGTCTTAATTAATGTAAGGTCAGCCCTAACAGGCTTATCTAATGGTAAATAGGTTTTGTGCATGTACTATGTGAGTTACTGGAGATTTTCTATTTGCTTCTGATATCTGAGGCCGGAGATTTCATTGCTGGCTTCTTTCTTTGAGTTTTTGCAGGTTCCATTGCTATTCTTCCTACCCTGTAACCATTACTTGCTATCTGATTTAAGGTCAAATAGCCAGTTTTCTTCCTCTGCTCTGCTATTCTCTGGGCTTGCCCAGATCTCCCAACATGGAGACACCATTGAAGGGCCTTTGGGCAGCCCCACTTTGCCTAGCCTAGTGGTTCCCCTACTACATTGGTGGGGTTAAGCCTGCTTTGATTGGCGGTCTGCATTTTAAAACCTATCCAAACCCAGCTCAGTTGCCTTCTTTCCACTACAGTCTCTTTCTGCTGTGCTTTTTTGGGTAATTTTTTTTCTTTCACCATGGATGCCATGAACTGAACTAATGGGAGAAGGATTTTTCTTCTTCTGCCCTCTTTTTTTTTTTCACCCTGGCTTGGAGAATGGGCCTGGGTTGGGGGCTGTATTGCTTCATTAGTAGTGTTGGTTTTTCCTAATTTCAGGTGCTGGAGATGATTCCCACAAACGTTCAAGTCATGGTGACCTTGGAACTAGGGCGCATCTAGCTAGCCATCCCTGAATGGAAGCTTTGAGAAGCCAGTGTGCTTGGGACTCTCCAACCTTAAGGGAAATTTGTTTGGACTTGGAACTGGGAACTTTCTCATAGGAACTGAGCTTAGCTATAAATCTAACTAATCCTCTTCCCTTCCCCAGAGACAGAGGTGATCCAAGAAGGAGGATTATGTCTCCCACTTGTTAGTGGAGAAAGTGTGTATATTTGTGATTATACCCTTTGAAGTAAATTATTTCAGGATAAAATCTAATCTGACTTGAAGTAGATAAATGCGACAGGAATGAGGGCACACCATCTACAACTGAAGAAGCAACATAGATGAGGACTGGACACTCCTCAATCCCCTTAAGGGTAAGGGAGAATTCTGGAGGAAGGATAAGGGGTCTAACCTTAACTCTCATCCGTTGGGTGGTAGAAGCCAGTCACAGCCTGTTTAAACTCCTTTTGATTCCTCCTGCTGGGCTTCAGTCAAATACGTTCCTGCTAGTCTTCATTAAGGGTACTCCATTCCTGACCAGGACCCTGTAATTTGTCTATATTAAGTCATGATCCATACTTGCCCATGTGAATCATCAGAAGTGGGTGGCAGACCTCTAGTTTAGTGAGTCTTGCTTTTTGTTCACATAATAAAACAGCAATCTTCATTATTAGGTTGAAAAATGCCCTCGGCAGGGAATCACCAGCTAGCAGCCCTTGTCTCAACTTTTCCTGACCCTTAAAGGATGATGACGTTTAAAAGGGTTAACTCAATAGCAAAACAACTATTTGGACATGTATACATATATTGTGTCTAACTTATACTTTCACATATTTAACATGTATTGGTCAACCTGCCATCTGGGGGAAAGGGTGGGGGGAAGAAGGGGAAAAGTTGGAACAAAAGGTTTTTCAATTGTCAATGCTGAAAAATTAGCTATGCATAAAATTTTTGTAAAAATTAATTAATTACAATTAAAAAAATAAAAGGGTTAACTCAGCTCAGCTATTCTAAGCTATCAACCCAAGTTTGATCCCAGTCCAGGGCAGCCAGATTTTGGAATGCTTGGGAGTTAAGAGACCTCCACCTAATGGACCTGGACACTGTAATTGTGTGATCATGAACCTATCACAGCTTCTCTGGGGTTCCGGTTTCTTAGCCTATAAAACAGACAGGGTGGTCACAGCGTACCTCACACCATGGCTATCATGAGGAAAGTGCTTTGTAAGGCCCAGAGCTTTCTCCAAAGGTGATGATGTGTTTGTGGCTCTGCTACTAATTGCTTGGTATTCAGGTTGGGGGTGGGTCAATGAAAAAATAAGACCCTGGGTGCCCTGGAAATTACTTGGGGGAAGGGTAGGATGGTTGTGGGGAAGTGATAGAAGTCTCCAGCCAGCTATTCCATTACCCAGGTTCACCTGGAATTATAACTACTGATAATAAAGAAACCTCATTTTAGCCATTAGACTCAACCTCTTGTCCACCCAACTTCCCCCTCTCCTCAGCTAAATGGATTTTTAAGAGTTTGAGGCACTTGTATTTAAAAAAAAAATTTTTTTTTTTTTTTTGGTCCTGCTTCGAGAGCTGGGTAGCCAGGAAGGCATGAGAATAGGGCTTAGCACAAGGGCAGTAAAAAGAGGGAAAGGGAGGCTAGGCTGAGAAAGCATGAGATGATACCAGATTCTGATTTCTAAAGGTGGGGGAGGGGCGTGATTTCCTCTTCCCTTTGTCTCCCACCCGTTATCTGGAGGGCTCAGCTCAGGTCTTCTTGGTTGGCCAGAATGCCTATAGGTTCAGAGAGTCCAGTTTGGCTCTCTAATCCTTTCTGGCATCCTTGGGCTGAGGTACTATAGCACCAAATTGGACTCCCGGCCTGGAGGGAATGAAAATTTGTATTTATTTTTTATTAGTGGTCTCCCTTTTCAGGTAAGCCTGGATAATAAAACAGCTGGCTTCAAGAGAGCTCCTGACTGGATTAGGGGCAGCAAGGTGTGGCAGATTAGGGGTTTGTACACCCAGGCTCAAATCTTCATCCTCACGAGGGACATGACTTTTGGCCTCCACCTCTTCAAACCTCACTTTCCTTATCCATCAAGAGATTGTCATGATATTTGTTGCCTTGCCCCACCGCCTGCTGGGTAATAATGGCAGTTCCTACCAAGGAAAGAGGGGAACTTTCTAATAGCCTAATCTTCCCTATGACTTCATCTTTATCAAAAGCCCTAACCCCAAACCTTCCCCCTCCTAGAATCTCCTCTGCCCTTCCCAGCCACACATTGCAGACCAGCTCCCTGGGAGGACTCTACCCCAAAGGTGAACCCCTCAGGATGAGGATAACCCGGCTGACCTCATTATCCTACCCCTAACCTGTCACACTCTTCCCATCCCAGCGATTCTGAACCCCAGGCTGCCCTTGTTAAATCCTATTCTCTCTCTCCCTGACCAACTTCCCTGTTCTCATCTCTCTCAGTCTAACTCCCGCCCTCATGCACTCTCAAGCTCCCCACTCCTATTATGCTCTCTGCAATTGCAGCTCCAGAGATAACAAATTGGCTTTCATCTTAAACCTTTTCCTTTCTCCCTCTCACAGAGACCTGGCTCCCCGCTGATGACATAGCCTCACTGGATGCCCTTTTCAGCATTGATTATACTTTCACTCTCCACTCCCCCCCCCCCCCCCGCCCCCACTCCCTTATAGTCAAAATAAAGGAGTTGGAATAATCCTTCCTCCCCACTGCTATTTACAAGCTTTCCCTCTACCATCATCATTCAGCAATCACTCCTATTTTGAGTTTGATTAAATTCATATTGGCTACCCATTCAAGATTCTGGTAGCTGTTGTCCACTGACTTGATTTCCCTTCCTCCCTCAATGAGTTCAGTGCCTTGTTCCCAATCTTTCTATCCTCCCTGATTAGGGGATATCAATATACATATAGATACTCAAACAACCTAAACTCCAAGTTTCTCAACTTTTCCCCCTCATCTTCTAAGACCTAGTCCTCCAACCCACTTAAGCTACTCACAGAAGTTGTCATATCCTTGATCTTGCCAGCAAGAGTTCTGTTTCCATATTCATAAATTCTGAAATTCCCCTATCACAATTTGATGATCTCTAACTTTTCCCTTGTAAGCTCTAATACAACTCTTTCTTCTCACTTTGACTTTTAATCCACTCTCCCTCGATTCTTTTCCAGATTATCAACCCTACGAAGGCTACATTTTCCTGCTTTCTTCATCTTGACTCCTTGGTGTACCAGTTCAACTCTATCCTTGTCATCTGAGCATCTCTTCATTTGCCACCAGCACTAGCTCTCCTTGGTTTTGACTCTCACATTTTGTCCCCTGCAGGGACCTTTTTTTTCAATTATAGATTTTTATTTACCAGATATGTGCATGAATAATTTTACAGCATTGACAATTGAAAAACCTTTGTTCCAATTTTCCCCCTCCTTCCCTCCACCCCCTCCCCGAATTGGCAGGTAGACCAATACATGTTAAATATGTTAAAGTGTATGTTAAATACTATATATATATATATATATATATATATATATATATATATATATATATATATATATATATATATATATATATCCATAGAGTTATTTTGCTGCACAAGAAGAATTGGACTTTGACATAATGTACAATTAACCTGTGAAGGAAAATCAAAAATGCAGGCAGACAAAAATAGAGGGATTGGAAATGCTATGTGGTGCTTCACACTCATTTCCCAGAGTTCTTTTGCTGGATGTAGCTAGTTCTATTCATTATTGAACAAATGGAACTGATTTGGTTCATCTCATTGTTGAAGAGAGCTATGTCCATCAGAATTGATCATCATATAGTATTGTTGTTGAAGTATATAATGATCTCCTGGTCCGGAGACCCTTCTTTTCAATTTCAGTTTACTGTTTTCTCTAGCTCTTTGAGGGGAGGAATTATTTTTCTTATTTGTAATCCCACTAATTAGAACCTCCTGACACTTAATAAGGTTTATTTAAATGAAAAAAAAAAAAAAAGAAAGCCTAAGATTGCTTCTGACGCTGATCCTGCTGATCCTTTCCTCAGAATTTCATCTCCAAGCCCTAGAATCCATAGATTTAGAGCCAGAGAGAAATTGAGAGATCAAATATAACCTTTCTCCTTAACAGTTTTATGGATTAGGAAACTAAGGCCCCTTGAGACTAAGTGGCCTGCTCTGGATCTCATAATTAGGAAGTGTCTGAGAAAGGATTTTAACCTAGTTTTCCTGATTCCAGGTCCAGTACATTATCTGCTTCATCACCCTGCATCTGGGTGTATTTTCTGCATCTGGGAATGTTAGAATTGGTGTTAGAATTCATGAAATGCCCATGTCACTCTACTTCTACTCCACTGCTGCTGGTTCCTGTCTTCATTTCTTTCTTAGCTTGGCTAGGGAACTCCTTTTTTTTTTTTTTTTTTTTTTTTTTGTGATTGTCTTCCTTTCCCCACACCCCCTTCTTTAAAAAGCATCTTCAATGTATTTTGACTTGACATGAAACAACATGCAAACCTACCACTTTAGAATCTGGGTGTGCCTCTAGAAAGCAAGGCCCCAGTCTAAGTTTGAAAGACTCTACTTCCTGACTTCTGTCTCTTAGAACCCAGTTCCCTTGAAAGTTGTGTGGGACAGTTATGGCCCAAACCCAAATTAAAATCAGAGACTCTCAAGGTAGAAAGGACTTATTAAGATCTTGAGAGAAAAGGCAACTTTGAACAGACAAGGTGTCAATAAGAGGAGTGCAAAGTGCAAAGTACAAAACACAAGATTATATAGACCCTAACCAGAAGCCTCCTCTTCCCCCCTCATACCTTTTCTCCCATTGGTCTGGGGGAGTCCAGGCTTACACTCTAAATCTGGAAATCTATCCCAGAAACAAAAGAATACTAGTAAATAACAAACTCTTTACCCATTAAATGCTAATTAAGAGGTGGGGGGGAGGTGGAACAGAGGAAAATCTTTTTCTAAGATAACTGAACACCTGCAGCTTTTAGCTATAACTCAGCTTGTTATTGCAAAGTCTCAGTCACAAATAGGGAATGAATCAAGGCCACATTCTTATGAGAGGTCTTCACTCAGTTTATCCCATTCAAACTCAAGGACTTCCTTCTTTCATTTCATTTTCCTGAGTTACTAGTCATCAATGTTTTGGTATTTACTTTTAAAAAAAGTTTTTCTCTGATATTTTCTGTTTCTAACATATAGTTATTGATTTCTTAAAACAAGTTTTTGTATTTGTATTTGTATCCCCCAGTAGAATGTATGCTCCTTTGTCTTTTATCACAGTAGATTCAGTGCCTTGTAGAGTAGAACTTAACGAATGCTTATTGATTTGAAGTAAGCATATTATTAGCATAGAGGAGAAATGAAACATTGAACTTTGGGTACTTAGTTCAAACCCCGAGTATTCTATTTGAATTGAAAGCTTTGTGGTTTCTCTCTGTGGACTCTATTTACACATTTGCTGTCATCATCATGGTGTGTATTTTCTTTGTATAACTTTATATGAGTCATCCCATGTTTCTCTGATTTCTTCCTATTTGTCATTCCTTACTGAGCATATTCATATACCACAAAATACCAAGAGAGCTTCTCCCAGGTCCTCTGTTTAAGGATTAGGGGGCACAAGGTAGCCATCTCTTCATTTCTCACCTGGCTAATTTATTAGAATTCATCATTGTCTCTGGAAACTCATCTTGTAATATCAAATAAATTCTAAAACTTTAGCACCCTTTGCCCCTGAAGGTGGAGAGTGAACTCTGGAAAACTCCCAGATCCTCCACTTGACATTGTCAAGTTACTCTGTTCCCACCTTCCTTTCTTTTTGCTTTTTAGATTCTTTTTTGTATTGTTCTCCCCCTCCCCCCATTACACTTGATTCCTGGAGCCAAGTCTATTTTTTGCTTTGTATCCCCTCAGCACTGTACCTGATACATAGTAGGCACTTAATAAACATTGTTTAACTAGTTGGTCCTTCTCAAGTGGTTGAGTATATATTTTTATTTCTAGCTTTTTGTTATCAGGAATAATAGAGACAACTGTTTTCTAGTAGCTACTATCTTATTATGTGGTGTGGGAGAAGTCACTTAACTATTCTGGGCCTCCAAAAGAAAGGGTGTTATTCACTGTACCATAATACCTATAGGCTTGCCTCTAGGGTTCAAACCTTAGATTTATGAGTCTTCTGGGTAATATCTCTTCAATCCATCTTTTAGTACTGGGATTCTTAACCTTTTTATTTATTTATTTATTTATTTATTTATTGGTGTTCTGCTCCCTTCTGGAAGTGTCTAGTGAAGACTGTGAACCCTTTATCAGAATTTTTAAGGTAATAAGAGGATAAATTAATAAAAGGATAATCAAACAAAATATATTTAAAAATAGGTCTCAAGATATTTTTAAAAATTGTGATACAATCATACATCTAACAATGGATCTATGGTAATTTTGTAGTAGTAAAGAACAATCAATCACAAATTTTAAGTACCTCAGTAAATACTAGTAAGTCAGGCATTGTGCTAAACTCTTGAGTGTAGAAAATATTTCAAGTTATCTTTAATAACTGGCATGTGAAATGAAAATATCAGTGATTTCTTTTTTTATTTTAATTTTATTTCCAATTCCACATTCTGTCTGTCCTTTGGTCTCCTTCTTCCAACCATTGAAAAAAACAATAAATATGATACTATATATACATATATATATATAGTCATGCAAAATATAATTCCTTATTAGGCATATTTTAAAAAGCAAGGAAAATAAAGGAAAAAAATATGCTTCAGTCTACATTCTGAGTCTGTGATTTCTCTATCTGAAGAATATCCCTGCATATTTCATAATGAGCTTTTTGACATTGTGGCATATCATTGCATTGATTAGAGTAACTCAGTCTTTTATAGTTGATAATTAAGACAGTGCTGTTACCATGCACAATTTTCTAGTTCTATTCATTGAACTTTTTTAGTTCACACAAGTCTTTCCAGGTTTTTCAGAAATCATCCCCTTCATCATTTCTTCCTGCACAATAGTATTCCATCACATTCATATACTAGAACTTGTTCAACTGTTCCCCACTTGATAGACATCCCATCAGCTTCCAATTCTTTGCCATTACAAAAAGAGCTGCTATAAATAGTTTTGTGTATGTTCCAGCAATTTCTGATGGTGACAGAATCATAGATACTGTTAATACTACTGTGATTTCATATTTAATTTATATCTACAATTGCTTGAGGGGAAGAGGAAGAAAAATTTGGAGCACAAGGTTTTGCAGAGATGAATGTTGAAAATTCTCTTTGTATGTATTTGGAAAAATAAAATACTAATAAAAAAGAAAAAGAAAAAAAGAAAAAATACTACTGTGATTTGTGGCCTGCATCTATAATTGGAGTAAATGCTAAATTTCAGTTAGAGATTAGTAAAAATAACTATGCAATTTTCCCCCTGTCCAAGTCCCTAGATGCCACAAGCCCCTCAGGGGGTCTGTTGACCTCAGGTTAAGAACCCTTTGCTCTGTTGCAAGACTGAGTTATGAAATACATTATCCTTCATCCATATAGTGGAAAGAATATTAGGTTTGGAGGTTTTTTAAACTTTAAAAAAAGTTTATTTAAAACTTAAATATAAATTAGAAAAAGAAAAAAATTGTTGTGTATACAAATAAATAGGAAACAATAAATTTCCATTTCAAAAAAGTATATATAATAAATACTACACATGGTACTTAGAACTTTCCATCTTTTTTTTTTTTTTTTTTTTTTGCTTCCTTGTAGGTTTTCTGTTGTTTTCTGCTGGGCACTTTTTACTTTTTTTTTTTTTTTTTCTCTCTTTCCTCCCACAGCAGGCTACAGTTATATATATTTATATATACATGCACACACACACACACACACACATACACATACATGCATGAATGGAGAGCTGCAGAAGCACCAAACCTCCAAAAATATTGGGGTTCCAGGACTCTTCCTATATGGGCTAACAAATATTGGGGCATGGGAGTTGAACCTCCAAAATATATTGTGTATTTGGGCTGGTGTCAGGAGGTATCTCAAAAAGAATTTGCCCTTCTACCTAGCTCACAAGGACTGGGGGTCTTATTTACCTCATCACATATATATATATATATATATATATAGATATCTATAATCATATATATGTATATATATATATATATATATCCACATATATATTCATATATATCTATGTAAGGTTGGATTATGCTTGTTTATTCTCAGTTTCTCTGAAGGAAGATAACATCAACCTTTTTAGGTCCAAGTCTTTCCATATTTTTCTAAATCTACTAAGTCATTTCGTACATCACAACAGCATTCCAACTTTATACTGTCTAGTTTTTTTAATTAGTCTAAAACAATATTAATATGACTGACAAAGTGTGGCTTCCCTATTTTTTTCTTTTGCTTAGATCTATTTTAATTTTAATTTTGTCTGAGATCAATGACTACTACCCTTGTTTTTAAAAAAATTTTTTTTTTGTCCTAATAGATTCTACTCCTGATCATTATTACCATGTTTGTATGGATCCCTGCTTACTCTTCTACTTCTTCCTGCTACCTTGCCTTGCTATTACTTAACCTGTCCCCTCCTCTAAGGATACCTTCTTTATTCTCTACTCCAAGGCTTTCCTCCTTTCCTTTCCCTTCCTCTTTATTCCATTCCCATTAATATATACACACCTTATTCCATTCCCTTTAATTCCATCTTATCTTATTCCTTCCCCCCTCTTTTTTTCTTAATAAATTAAAAAGATTTTTATATCCATCTAGATATATAAGTGTTTTTGTTCCCTCTTTAACCCATTCCAGATGTAAAGTAGGATTTCAGAACTACCAGTCCTTCTCCCTCATCTTAATTCCTCCATGTCAGGTCTTATTCACATGCCTCATTCATTACTCTTTTACCTTTTCCTACACAATTTTTTTTTTTTTTTAAGAATCACATCATACTCAGCTCTATCCCAATCTTTCTTTAAATTACCTAATTACTAATGTCAATTTTAGAACATGGTTTACATTTCCATATATAAAGCATATACAGTTTGTCCTTATTGAGTCCCTTGAAATTAATCTTTGATGTTTACCTAATATTTCTCTTGAATCTTCTATGTCAAATTTTCTATTAATTTCAGGAATTTTTACAACAAAATCCTGAAAGTCTGACAATTCATTGAATGTTCATTTTTTCTATCATTGTTTCCATCTGGTTTAAGAAAGATTCAGGGAAGTTCAAGATACTTAAAACCCCATTTAGGGGTAGATGGTCAATCTTCCTCATTTGCCACTTATATTTTCTGTAAGAAAAATCAAGGAGCACCAGATTGATCACAGCCCTGGTGTCAGAGAATAAGATGGGTTCTGGGGTGTCATTGACATGTGTGGTTCCCAATTCTACCTTTTAAAGTCAAAGTGTAGCTATCAAATACTGAGTCCCACTCTTGGGTGAGAGCTCCCACTTCTGAGAAGAAACCTGGTGTGTCTTGAGATACATCCTTGGACAAATAAACCCCTAAACCAAGCAGAAGAGATGGAACAGAGAAAAAATTCAGGAAGCAAGGATTCCTCTTTATTAAAGGGGATGACTCAGACATTGTAGAAGGCATCAGGACATATAGGCACATAGGAAATCCAAGGAGATCTTGGGTGAAATTAAACATTTTTTTAATGGAATTTTACCCATGTTAAGCAAAACCAGAGAAGGGGTAGGAGCCAGGGAAGCTTAGATCTGAGATGTGGGGCAAGGTTCAGAACTGTTGCCAACTTGTTCTGAAGGTGGGGTGGGAGTATGGGGGGGGGAGAATTGCAGGGGGAAAGTCATTGCCTACTAGTTGATATTCAAGGTTCCCTGCTAGGAGGAGAAACTGAGGGGATGGGCTCCTTACTACTGTTCTTATTATAACAGGGTGACTCAGGTTTTTTCAAAAGCTTCCATTGGTTGGTTTGTTTAGCAGGTCACAGAGGGTACTCGATTCCTCTTATTAAGCAAGTTATGCATCTCACTACCTTGTGAAGGTAATATGGCCTTGGCCACATTTTGCTTCTCTGAGTCTCCCCTATCTTATTTGCAGTGACAGGCTGGGCTATAACATCTCTAAGACACTTTCCAGCTCTAGAGTCTAGGATTCTTCTGGTTTCAGGAAGAGTCATAGTGCCACAATGTCCTTAAAGACCACTTTTCTTATCCTTTCATAATAGCTAAAGTCTAGATAGCACTTAATATGTTCTAGGCACTGTGCTAAGTGCTTTTTCACAATGACCCCATTTTATGAATAAGGAAATTGAAGAATACACAGTTAAGTGCCCAAGGTCATATAGCTAGTAACTGTCTCAGGTAAGATTTGAATCCTAGTCTTCCTGATTTTAGGATCAGTGTTCTACACACTCTTGTCCTTAACAGGGCTCAGAAAGATGATATTCCAAGTAATGCAGTTTTAGATTTTGAGATGTACTGCCATTGACTTTGAAAAACTAGGGACAGCCTTAAACCATGACAAAGAATGGGAGTCCTATTTCCATAGAATATTCTCCAAGAAATGATGAAACTTGGGAGGAATGTTCTTTTCCATGGAAATAGTCAAAATTACCTACTGTGGTCCCCGTGACAAGCACAATCTCTGGTATATAATAGATGTTTCTGATTAATTCTTGTTAATTCATTGATTGACATTCCCACAGTTCCAAATAGATCCACCTTCAATCTCTATCCATCTTTAGTGGGAGGGATGCTTTTGTTTTTCCCACATAGACAGAACCAAATTCTGGAGACCTTTCTAAGACAGCACTGTTCTTTCACCTTTTCGCATTGCTTTCATACTGGTGGGTATGCACCACCTATTTCCTTGCCCTACTGACAAAAGTTTTCAATTCTTGGCTGGTTCCCAGGTGCTTTCCACCTCAGGGTGTCTTCAAGACCTTTCTGGGTACCTTCCTTTTATTCTTCTGAGAATGGATTTAGGTAAAGTCTGGATTAGAGTGACCTCCTCTAGTTCCTCCAAGGGTTGGTTTTGGTCCAAGTCTGGGTCTATTGGCTTTCATCCAACCCTATTTTACTTATTTCCTGGTATTATTAATTATCATAAAGATCACAGTGTCACCCTTAACAGTCAGTCCTAGTCCTTCCCTGTTTCACTATCCAAAATTTGACTTTTGGTCCTATTCCAACTTTATATAATCCTATATTTGATTTCTCTCTAACCCTATAATACATTTGCTCAATCAGGTAAACTTACTTCCTCCATAGATACATTCCTTTCCTGAGACATTCACATACACATATCCACGCATTGACATTCAAGCCTATTCACAGCTAGATACATTTATGCACATTTTTACATACATATAAATACCCACAGAATCTCAGAGTTGCAAGGGGCCACAGAGTCTATGTAGATCTTCTTATCTCTGAATAAGAATTCTTCACAGTGCCTCAGACAAGTGGCCATTCAGCCTTTGCTTAAAGATCTCCAATGAGGAGGAGCCCACTCCTGAGGTAGCCAGCCTAACCTACTTTTTTTTTTTTTTTAAATTAAAAGCTTTTTATTTTTCCAAATACACACAGATATATTTTTCTACACTCACCTTTGTAAAACCTTGTATTTCAAATTTTGGTTCCTTCCTTCCTCTCCCCTCTCCCCTAGACAGCAAGCAATTTAATATAGGTTAAACATGTGCAGTTCTTCTAAACATATTGAAATATTTGTCATGCTGTGCAAGAAAAATCAATCAAAAGGTTAAAAAAAAAAACCAAAACAAAGAAAAAAATAAACAAGCAAACAACAAAAAGGGTGAAAATACTATCTTTGATCCATATTCACTCTCCATAGTTCTCTCTCTGGATGTAGATGGTACTTTCCATCCCAAGTCTGTTGGAATTGCCTCACTGTTGAAAAGAGGCAGGTCCATTACAGTTGATTATCACACAATTTTCCAACCTACTTTTGGATAGCTCTAATTGTTAGGAAGAGTTTCTACATATCTTTGATATATAGATATATCTTATATATATGTATACATAGATATAGATAGATAAATAGATAAAGATATATAGATATATCTTTGATGAAATACCTTTCAATCCCTCCCCCCTTCAGAGTTCAGTTCAAACACTGTGTCCTACATGAGGCTTTTCCTGATCACCCCCATACCTCTAGCTGTTAGTACCTCCCATTCCAAGAAAATCTTTTTTGTTTGTCTTTTTGCTGTAAAGATATTAGAGACAACATGTACTGCCTACATATCGTACTCTTTAATAGAACATCAACTGCTTGAGGGCAGAGACAGATCCAATTTTTTTAATCCCCAGATCTTTAATCCCCCTAGTAAGGAACTAGGAGAACATAATAGGCACCTAATAAATGCTTGTTGATTGATTGATTGTGTGCCATGACAATCCTTCAGATATCTGGACAATTCTCATGTGGCTTCTAAGCCTTCTCTTCTCCAGATTAAATAGAGCCAGCTCTTTCAAGTAATATGGCCAGTTACTCTATTGAGACTCTCTCTAGTTTATAAATGACCTTCCTAAAATGTGCCCAGATGTGAGTACTCCAGATATTCATTGATGAGGGCAGAGTACAAGGGAACCATCACCATCCCTAGTTCTGGACACTCTGCCTCTTTTAATGCAATCTAAGATTGAATGATGAGACTGGTCCTTTTTAGCTCCCTTATTTTCATGATTCTATAGACAACTTTTGGAGATTAGACAGCCACAATTAGGAGTACCCTAGGGTACCAACCTCTCACTGGGAGAAGACAGTGGTCATGTTCTACCATTTTCCCCAAATTATCAGGAAGGGAGGGAGTCTTCCTCAGTTGAGAAGATACATGATCCCATATACAGACATAGTCCTATAACAACAGAACCCCACATTCAGGTAACATTTGGCAGGCTATCAAATGCTTCCATACACACAGATATACACATATCCATCTAGATAGACATATCCATTCATCTACACACTCTTCTATATTTATGTTTATAAATATGCTGACATACACACACTTACGTTTGTACACATATACTTACCCCCTCTTTGGTATCTCTTCCATAGATGTCCTCTCACAACATTGGCAACAAAACCAATAGATAGATATGGAAATAGATTTTCCAGCTGATTTTCTCTAAGGATGACTCCCCCTACTCAACTATTGTCTAAGCTTATATCTCAGAATCAAGAAGCCGACTTTCTTCTGTCTCTGGATAGTTAAACTATCCTATATATACCTATGCTATTTGAGTTTGTGACATTGTGAAGATCAAAAGTCAGTTCCCAAATTTCTGCTCATTACTGATGCTATTAGCCCTCTCTAATGAAGCCTGTGCCTGATATTTTTGTAGCTCCTTCCTTCCTCTGATGGGCTTTCTCAACTGATATTGAAGGAATGAGGGAGGGAGGAGGGCAAAGGAAGAAGAGAAAACAGAGTAAATGCAGAAACAGATCTTAGATTAGTCAGCCCAACCTATTCATTTTAGAGAAACTGAGACCCAGAGACGTTGTGATGTACTTGAAGTCACAGAGCTAGTTAAATGGCAGAGCCAGGGAATTTGGATGATGAGTTTCCAGCTCTTTCATACTGCACCTTCCTTCAGCACTTGTAGCAATTAAGTTTGTTTTTTTTTTTTCTTTTTTTCTTTCCGCCTCCTCATTCTACAAGGCTCAGTTCAAGTAATACCTCCTCCAGGAAGACTTTCTTAGCTACCTGGGTCCACAGTAAACTTTCTCACATCCTGATGATTCATTGTATTTACTGTTTCTAACATATGCTTCAATACTTGTTTGTCTTACATTGTTGAAGTCTGTTCTCTGTTCTCTCTCTCTCTGTGTTTCTCTCTTTCCCCATCTCTGTGTCTGTTCTACACACACACACACACACACACACACACACACACACACACACAATTATCCCAGCCACACTATGAACTATCTGAGGACAGGGTCTCTGGTTTCTCAATAATTATAATTAACACAAGGTAGATAACCAGAGAAAAGTTTGATTTTTTTTTTTTTTTTTTTTTTTTTTTTTTTTTTTTAAGGAGTAGACAGAGGCAGCTTGGTGATGAAGGGGATAGAGCACCAGCCCTGAAGTCAGGAGGACCTGAGTCCAAATTTGGCCTCAGACACTTAACACTTCCTAGCTATGTGACCTGGGCAAGTCACTTGACCCCAGTTGCCTCAGAAAAAAAAAAGAAGTGGACATGAAATCCTTTTCTCACCACTAAGATCATAACCCAAGACAAATCTTGTAACCCCTCAGTTTTCTCATCAGTTAAACAGGAATAATAATAACCCACCTAATAAATTTGTGATTTGCCTTAATAATCATGTCATATTGCAAAAGATGGAAGAAATAACAACTGGAATTAATTCTGATCAGTGAGGAGATACTGGTTGCTGATATAGAAATGATAGAAAAATTAAGGGTAAATGAACTCAAGACTCATGACTATGAAGGATAGGAGCAAAAATGGGCTGGGCTCAGCTCCATACTGGATAGAGAAAGTCAATTGTTAAATTTTCAGTTTGAGCATCTATATTTCAGAAATCAGTAAATGATATCAGGGCTTTATTGTTTTGTTGATCATGTAGACTTACTAACATGATGGAGAAAATGTTAATAATGAAAATTAAACCTACAAGTGTGTTCTCCATTATTAGTGAACTGGGTTGTTAAATCTAGCATCCTGGATAGGAATGATGGCTTCATTTGACATGTATCGTAAATATTGGGACAGATTTAATTCACTCAAAGGAAGGATAAGGAGGATCCAGTGACTTAATATGTCATAGAGAAAGTTGACCCAAGAGGGACAGGAATATTTCAGGAATGAATTTCTGAAGACAGAAGCAATAAGGATTATGACTAGGAAAAGGGTCTGAGAGCTAGCTAAAGAGACAAGTGTGGCTATGCATAAAGCTCACTCATCAGTTCAGATTTTCATATATAGAAGGTGGACTAAAGAGGAAGCAATAGAAGATGAATATAAAAGAGTAGCAAGATTGTAAGACTTGTGGCAGGTGAGCCAAAGCCTAGAAAGGCTAGTAATAAATGCTAAACATTATGAAAAGGTCCTGCATTTTTTAAAGGTAGGTCGAAGGCAAGAGAAAGATCAAAGAAGGCCATGACCACTGACACAGGTAGATAAAATACGAATAACAGACAAAAATGAGAAAATAGGACTACTCAACTTTTATTATCTTTTTTTTTCCAAAGAGAAGCATCTTGGGATAGGGGAGGATAGAATGAAAGTGATCATTGTAGAATGAAAAATAAGGCAGGATCTGGGTCAAACCTTATCTAGCTTACTTTTTCAAGGTCAAGGCATCAGGCCTAAGTGATCTTTATGCTGTGGCAGCTAAAGGATTAGCACAGATGATTGATGATTGATGAACATAACCTATACCAATGAAAGGATTAGCAGAGATGATTGATGACTTTTATCTGTGACTTCTGAAAGTCCTAGGAATATGAGAGAGGTGCTTCAAGACTGGAAGAGGGTGGTAAATGTCTCCTTTCTCAAAAAACAAAACAAAAAAAAAAAAAAAAAAACAAACAAAAAAAAAAAACCAGGAGGGTAGATTTCATAAATGGTAAACTAGCAACATTTGTGATAAGGTATAAATAAATAAATAAATAAAAAGAGAGAGATAGTTCAAGATAAAAATAAATAGGAAATTCTTGTCTGAGGAGGGGTAAAGGGAGATAATTTGAGATACAAATGATTAAGAGAAATTCCTATCTTATTTACAAATATCTCTGGAACCTCTTGGATAACATCTCTGTGCAAACTTTGTTTTGATGACCATAGTTATGTATAAAAGAAAGTTCTGAAAAATGGAATCCTTGCACTTGGTTCATACCAGCCTTGTGCCCACCAACTGGCATCCCCTTGCCAGGCAGTTTGGCCTTCCTGGAGGCCAAATGCCTGTATAAACATATCTACTATCTCCCCCCCCCCAGGCTGGGGTTAAGTGACTTGCCCAGGGTCACACAGCTAGGAAGTGTTAAGTGTCAGACATCAGATTTGAACTCGGGTCCTCCTGAATTCAAGGCTGGTGCTCTATCACTTCGCCACTTAGCTGCCCCATCCCTTTACTATCAATAAAGACTTTGTTTTGATACAGCATTGAGTAGCAAATTCATTCGAGAACCTGCCCTTGGTTACTTTGGGGAAGGAGAGAGGTAATCAGACCCAGGAGGAGAAGAGCTGATCCATCTCAGCTTAGAGCCCCAATTTACTCCTCATCAATTTGGAAAGGAAAATATTGATCATTAATAGCCAGATATGGTTTGTCAAGAATGTCATATCAGACTAACCTCATTTCCTTGCATTAGCTGTTGCCCTATGCCTGTAATGTACCCCCTTATCACTTTCACCTCATTCATTCCCTCTTTTCCTTTAAGACCCAGCTTGGGTATCATCTGTATGAAGCTTTTCACCATCCCTCCAGATGCCAGTGCTCTCTCTTACAAACTTTACATTTAACTAACACAACTCCTGATAAACATGTTAAATCAACCTGAGGAAAGTATGAAAGGTTGAGCCAAAGCTAGTACTTATATTCCCATTCTTTTGTTTTACATTCCTCCTTTTATTATGCATTCCTAACAGTAACAGAATTTCTGGAGCCTCCTGTCATTTTTTAAAAGTTCATGGAAAAAATGGTTGAGAATATGAACTATTTGGAGGTGTTAGCCATATATACATAGCATCATCATATTTGGGATCATGTTAGAATCAAGCAATCAATCAACAAGTATTAAGCACCTAAACATTTTTGTGGTGTGCACTTGGGAGACAAGTAGAAAGAATGAAACAATTCCTACTTTTAAGTTACATTTTTAATGAAGAAAATATTAAGTATAAATGAACAATATATGCAGCATAGATGTGAGTTCATAAAAGTAAATACATAAAAAGTAGTTTGAGAGAGACAGAGTACTACAATTGGGGAGATCAGGAAAAGATTCCTGGAGATGTTATTTGGGCCGTCAGCTTGAAGGGAGAGAGGGATTCAATGAGATGAATATAAAGAGGGAATGTATTCCAGGCCTAGAGAACAGCCTTCCTCTCTGGATGAGCATAAGAAAAGATTACTAAAGGTAAAAGGCTAGTTAGTACCAGTTGTAACAGTCCTCTGTCAAAAATATGGATCACAGCAATCAAAATTATTTTTAACAAAGAGCTGTGGAAGCATAGATCAAAAATTAATTGGAAGCTACAGATCCTAAAGAATGAGTGGGTCAAAGAACAAATCATAGAAACAATAAATTATTAAAGGAAATGACAACAATGAGACAACATTCCAAAATCTGTGGGATGTAGCCAAAGGACTGCTCAGGGGAAAATTTATATCACTAAATTAGCACATCAATAAAAGAGGGAAAGAGCAGATCAAGGAATTGGGCATGCCACTTAAAAAAAAAAAAAAACCTAGGAAAAGAGCAAATTAAAAATCTCCAATTAAACAACAAAATAGAAATCCTGAAAATCAAAGGAGAGATTAATAAAATAGAAAGTGAGAAAATCATTGAGTTAATAAATAAAACCAGGAACTAGATTTATGGGGGAAAACAATAAAATAGATAAGCTATTGGTTGATTTGATTTTAAAAAAGAAAAGCAAATTACTTGTATTGAAAATGAAATGTGAGAATATGGCATAATGAAAATAAAATTAAATAAATTACCAGGAATTGTTTTCCCCCCAATTATAAGGCAGTAAAACTTATCACCTAAGTGAAATGGATAAATATTTACAAAAAATATAAATTGCCTAGAATAGGAGAAAATAAAATAATTAATCCTATCTTAGAAAAAGAAATTGAAAAGCCATCAATAAGTAAGTTCCTTAAGAAAAAAATCTCCAGGACCAGATGGCTTAGCAAGTGCTCTAACAAGCATGTTAGAAACAATCCTAATATTACATAAACTATCTTAAAAAATAGGTTAAAAGGAGACTTTTGTGTCTTTTATGTCTACAAATTTCTTTTATGACACAAACATGATTTTGATGCCTAAAGCAGGGAGAGCAAAAACAGAGAAAACTATACACCAATTTCCTTAATATCAATGCAAATATTTAAAAATAAGATACCAGCAAGGAGATTATAGTAATTATTATTAAAAAATAATAAATACAGGATGACCAGGTGAGATTTAAGCCAGGAATTCAGGATTGGTTCAATAGTAGCATCATTGCCCCTAAAAAATAATAACAAAAATCATATATTTATATGAATAAATGAAGGAAAAGCCTTTGAAAAAAGACAACACACATTCCTATTAAAACACTAGGAGGCTTAGCAATTAATCTTTCTTAAAATGATAAGAAGTGTTCTCTAAAACCAAGAGTAAGCATTATCTGTAATGGGGATAAGCTTGAAGTCTTCTAATAAGATCAGGAGTGAAGCAATGATGTTCATTATTGTCATGATTATTCAGCATTGTGCTAGAATTGCTAGCTGTAGCAATACGATGAAAAAAAGAAATTGAAGTAATAAAAGTAGGCAGTTTCTTTTTTTTTATTGTGAAATTTGGGAGACCGTTGTGTCAGAAATGCCATTGGAAAAGTAATTTCTTTAGTGCAGATATTATTAAATTATGAATTAACCAGTTAAAAGAATGTGATCAAAATGTTTAAAAACTGCTAAATCTCATTTTCTTAGCTCTTTACTCATAATTGTTGCTAACTTTAAATCAAATATACCCAAATAATGTTTAATATGGTATGTTTGCTTTAAAGTGGATAGTAATAATAACTTTCTGTTGGGAGACAAAAATAACATCCTCTTAAGTTATCCTTGTCTATGAGGGACTTCCTACTTGGGTTGGGTCATAAGATCTGATCAGCAGTGCTAACCACATGTTGTGAAATGCTGAAATATTGAAGTTGAGGAACTAGGACTTCTCTCAGTCACAAAATGAGTAAATTAAAAAGTTTGCTAATGATGAAAAGTAGGTTTGATTAAAGATTATTTGAGCATCACTTATTGAGAATTATGAAATTATATTAATAAATATAGGTAACTTTAACACATAACTATTTGATGCATGTGTGAACTGGTATTCCCTATATGAAATCCCTATAAGAATGTAATAATTCTTAATATATAAATGAAGGGTAAATAAGATGTTCTTACATGTGCTCATTCTGGACTATATTTATTTCAACATAAGATAATAATAATGTAGCTTATGTGGTAAAGCTTAAAATTTAAAAATCTAAGATCTTGGTATCGCATTCTAGTAAATATAGAGAAAAGAAATGGAAGCAGTGTCAGATTTTATATTCTTGGGCTCAACATTCACTGCAGATGACAACTCCAGCTATGAAATAAAAAGACACTCCTTAAAAGGAAAGCTATGGCATATCTGAATAGCATATTAAAAAGCAAAGACATCACCTTTCTGATGAGGTCTGTATGGTCCTCCCTAAGGTTTTTCCAGTGGAATGTATGGCTATGAGAGTTTGAACTATAAGGAAAGATAGTGCTGCTAAGTCCAAAACTTTCAAATTGTGATGCTGGAGAAGAGTCCCTTGGAAGAAGGTCAAATCAGTTAATATTCAAAAAACTAATTCATGCTATTCACTAAAAGGTCAAATACTGATGCTAAAACTTAAATACTTTGATCATATAATAAAAAGATGACACTAATTGGAAAAGACCCTAATGTTGGGAAGGCAAAAGGAAAAGCGATGCAGAAGGTCCTGGAGTATTATGGTCCATGAAGAAGTGGACACAAATGAACCACTGAAGATCA